>NW_024425452.1:13465935-13546293 GCF_017311325.1 Ursus maritimus | reverse complement strand
AAAAAAAAAAAAAAAGTGTTTGAAATAAATCACAAAGCAAGGCGCACCTGGGTGGCTCAGTCAGTTAAACGTCTGCCTTCGGCTCAGGTCATGATCCCACCATTCTGGGATCAAGCCCCTCATTGGACTCCCTGCTTGGGGGGAACCTTTTCCCCCTGCTCCCCCTGCTTATGCTTGCGCTCGCTCTCTCTCTGTCAAATAATTTAATAAAATCTTAGAAAAAAAATAAACTGTAAATCTATTTTTTAAAAAGGGGGGGGCGGGTGGGGAGTGTGTCTAAATCAAAGATATTCTCAGATTGAGTCTTCCAAAGTTATACCGAGTCGTTTACTATGTAACATATCTAGGGCTTTTCAAAGGGCAATATTGAGAATATCCCATTTTTGCAGTCTGATTTTCCATAGTTGTGTTTGTGTTTTAAATTTCACTGAGCTTGCCTGAGCAGGGCAGTTTTTACTGTTGTGATTGGAGGTTATCTCATCATGTAATTCTGCTGATTTCGTTGTCTTTATGCTGACAAAAAGAGGCATTAAATTAGCAGAATAATGTTAATAATGTTAATTTTTCTTTTGAAATTTTATATCCTAATCACCCATTTTGAAGAAAATGTCATGACATCAGACTCCTCTAGCTTAAAGTAATGTCTGAGATGTGACAGAACAATTTTAAACCAACAGCTTACGTGTAATTGTCTGAAGCAATTTCTACTTCTTCTAAAGACAACGAGTATGGCTCTAAAACAGTCTTCCATTAATTCTCTGAATTTCCTTCTATTTCTTTCCCTTAAACATAGGTCATGGGAATAGTCCTCTAGTTTATGTTTAGATTGCTGCTTGTTCGCTTATTCTTTTTTTAGCATTTTAAAGCATTTTTACAGTTGCCTCCCACTGTTTTGTTTGGCAGCAGCTTTCTAAAGCAGCCAAAAGAAAAGTTCCACGGTAGCAGGGTGCCATATAAAACAGGATCCCACACCCGTGATCTAAATGGCCAGAGATGGTAAAATACCTGCCATTAAAACAACAACAACAACATGGTCTTTACATCTTATCTGGAAAAAAAGGTTTCCTAAGAGTGACATGTAAGAACATTTGAAATGACTCCAGATAGCCCATCATTTTCTATGGAATGAACAATAACAGCAGAAAGAAAACATGTTTATAAAACTAGATAGGCTTACTGCAATTTTGGAATGTGGCTCTTAGTAAGCTATTTAAATAATTATAAATACAGTAATTTTCAAAACAACTAGCGTTTTACATTCATAGTATTTAGCGATTTGGTTTTAAATACTTTCATTCACATGAGTGATTGAAGTGAATGTCATTTACTGAAAAATAAGACTACAGGGGTGCCTGGGTGGCTCAATGGGTTAAGTGTCTGCCTTCGGCTTGGGTCATTATCCCAGGGTCCTGGGATCGAGCCCCAAGTCGGGCTGCCTACTCAGAGCAGAGTCTACTCTCCCTCTGCCCCTCGCCCTGCTCATGCTCTCTTTCTTGCTGATTCTCTCTCTCAAATAAATCTTAAAAAAAAAAAAAAAAGAAAAAGAAGACTACATTAAATGTGTACAGCACTATATGTTTATATAGGTCATATGCAAAATCTCAACAAATGCTCCCTCTTAAATTACTTTTAACTACTGAAAAGGGTGGTTCCCACGTCGTGATGTAGAAATAGATTTTCTTCGTAAAAGTAGAAAGAAATACACTTAAAAGACTAACAATTACTTACAAATCAGTTGAACAATTAAAAATATGGCCCAAGTACAATGTGAGCAACAAGGAACGGGTAAACTTTCCCCTGCCGTCCTTTTAGTGTGTGTTGGAATTCTTTATTAGTAATGAAAACAGTTACTGGACTGAAGTTTCAGATTCGTATTTACATTGATGAGATGCGGGAGGCGGTAGCTTCTGCTTCTGAGTGTCCCCCTGCTTCTCTTCCTGGCTCTGCTCTTGTTGAAAGGATGGATTTGTGGAGAAGCAGCAAGGAACAGGGTAATTTAGCATAGATGTTGACTGTGTGCGTGTGTGTTTGCAGGGGGGGAGCGAGCGAGCGAGAGAGATTGAGAGAACATGTATGCACACACACAGAGCCCCCAAATTATTTTGCTTATGAGACACAGTTAACTGACAGGGTAATCATCATCTGGGAAGTGTTCCAGTGCAAGTCTCATTCATTATACCGCAGATGGCCATCTCCCCAAAGAGGATGCAGGAGAAATTTACCAAGAACGCAGTTCCCATTTCTTGACTACAGGAGTCCTTTTACCCAGCTAGTTGAGGGAGGAGGAGCTGAAGGAGGAACAGAATTTAACCCCGATTCTCTTCAATGGAGATTGCCTTAGTGTGCTCAATTCTCTATTTAGGACACTCTTTTCTGCTACACGCTAAGATTGACTTGCACTTAATTGCGGTCCTGCTCCATAGCTTTAGGCCTTGCACATACCATTTCTGTAGCAGAGATGTGTCTGTGTAGTTACCATAGTCCGCATTAGGTACCAGCCAGTTTAGATCAGTAGACTAGTAATTGGTGATGTTTCCATTTCCTTTTCTTATCTCTTGAATTGGCAGTTCAGGTGCACACACCCATGCTGCTTCCTTATAAAAAAGGCTTATATTAAAGATTGTTTTATTTTGTTTTTGAGAGAGAGAGAGAGAGAGTGCATGTGCACACACACATGAGGGTGAGGGCGTTGGGCAGAGGGAGAGAGAATCCTAAGCAGGCTCCAACCTTAGCCCAGAGCCTCTTGCGGGGCTCGATCCCATGACCCTGAGACTCCAACCCCAGCTGAAATCAGGAGTCCCAAACCTAGCCTGGGCCACCCAGGTGCCCCAAGAGAAGTGTAAGAGTCTATTTTTTTTTTTTTTTTTTAGCAATAGTTTCTAACTAGTAGGCTTTTTTCCCCTCCAACTTATTTGAGCATGTTGAATTTTTTACATGTCAAATAATAATTGCTCAGTATTTGTTCAATATTTGATCTCAGAAGAAATAGACACATAGTTCTTTAGTAAATGAGCTCTGAAAGTTATTCAAATTAGGTGGGGATAAAATTGTGCTATGAGAGCCATATCCACATAGATTAAGTACATTAGCTAGTCAAGAAGATAAAAACAAGCATCTAATATTTTCTTCCTCATTTTTTCCCAGACTTTAATGGCATGAAGCACAGCCTCTTCAGATTGTTGTAGTATTTCCAGTGTTGTTCCATTGATTGTGTAACATGTGGCAAATATTCTACACGTGTGTGCACACGTGTATTCGCATATATGCAATTGCCTCATGCCCCTGAAAGCTAGTAAAATGAATGCTGGTCTTTTTGATTATCTGCATAGCAAATAATCCCCAAATTCAGTCTCCTGAGACAGTAACAACCATGGTTGTTTATGGTTTGCTTATGGTTTCTATCAAGTATTTTGACAGGCTCAGTTGGGTACCTCTGGCTAGAGGTTTTCCACAGATGGTGGTCAGGGCTGCAACAGCAGGGACTGGGAGGCTGGGGCAGATAGGAGATGGCTGGACACCTCTTTCTCCATGTTTTTTTAGAAACGCTCTATGTGGTCTCTCTGTATAGGCTAGTTTGGATTTCCTTACATCATGGCAGCCTAAGACATCTAAAATGGTGGCTTAGAATTGCAAAGGTGAGTGCTCCAAGACAGGCAAAAAAGGTGGTGCCTTTTATAACCAAGTCTTAACATTTTATAGCATTACTTTTCCATAATCTGTTAGCCGAGGCAACCACAAAGCCATCCAGGCTCCAAAGGAGGGGGTAGATATTACCTTTTGATTGGAGAGTGGCCTTCGAGAGTAAATGGGACGGGAAAGATCACTGGAGCTGTTTATATAATCCGTGACACTTATGTTTTTAAAAAGGATATAGTAATCTGGTTCTACATTTTTTCTTGCTAATAATTAAAGAATAAATACAATTGATAGAAAAGTAGGTTCTGCATTCTGAAACCCCTAAATTCCAAAAAAAATAAATATTTTAGCACTGTCAGGGCTGCTAATACTGACCTCACTCCTACCCACTGCCTTTATAAAATTGTTGTGCTTCCAATGGGTGTCAGGTTGGTGTTTGAGGGAGACATTGTTGCCTAGACAACATAAGAGATGAAGGGGAGAACGCTGCCTCCACAGCCCCCTCCATATCTTTTCCCTCCTCACCTCTGGCTAAGGCAGAAATGAGGTAGAAGTGGGTGAAACAGAGTCCTAGGCCTTTGTCTTCATAACCACTTCTACCCTGGAGTCAAGCCAGCTTTTCCCTGTGTCCCAATTTCTAAACATGCACCCAAGTGAGAGAGAGGCTGTGGGAGGGGAGAATCATGTCCTGCTGGAAGATGGGGATAGAAGGAAAAAGAAAAAGCCAGAAAGCAAAAGATGAAAGTTAGAGCTTGCAGTTTGCCTCCATACCCTCAAATCCCCACCGTCCATTTGAAGATGGGAGCACACACAGCTACAGGAATCACTACCTGCACTGTAGAGTAGTATTTCTGTGTGCCTTCCATGTCTAGACCTGCTCAGTAGAGCCCTAACTTCTGGACTCACACCTTTTCAGATGATCTCTTGCAACCTGTTTGGCCTGCACGACCTGTACACCTGGTTCAGTTCAGTGTGCTGAATTATTAAGGCAATGCCTGCTTCCTTTTGAAAGAGTAAAGTGTAGGAAGTCATATTTTTTTTTAAGAGCAAATGTCAATGTACTCTAGAAATGAAAAGTAGCAATTAGATTTTTGTTGCTCTTTGTAAGCAAACATCCTGCATTATTTTAAGTTACTGTATTAAAATGTTTCTCTAGATTTGCAGTCGAAGTTTTCTGCTTTTAAGAGTAATCAAATGTATTCTGAATGCTATACTAGGCTCTCTCTACAGTATGGTGATGAATTTGATTTTTAATCCTATACAAGTTTTGTTCATATAATAGTGGGTATTACTTACTATAGCTTTACAAATAATGATGATGTAAATTCTTGCATTTCTCTGATCAAGGGTGGGGTGGCTTTGCTTAATCATTTTCTGTTGTTTTAAAGTATTTTTTAAAACGCTGTACAATTACTTCATCACTACTGTTCTCACGTGAGGCAAGCAAATTGCCTAAAGCATATTCACAAATTTTTGAAACACCTTTTATCTCAGAAAAGAACATGGACTATATGTTTGCTGATTGAACATAATAGTTCAATTATTTTTTAAATAATTGAAAATAATAGAAAAATAATAGAAATAAATAGATAGAAAAAAATAATAGAAAATAATAGAAAAAAAAGAAAACATGGAAATATGAGAATGGGTGTTTTAGTTATAGAAAATAATAGAAAAAATAATAGAAAAAAAAGAAAAGAACATGGAAATATGAGAATGGGTGTTTTAGTTATAATAATAGAAAATAATAGAAAATTAATAGAAAAAAATAATAGAAAAAAAAGAAAAGAACATGGAAATATGAGAATGGGTGTTTTAGTTATAATAGTGGACTTTACTATTTTTTTCTTTTGAACTGGTTTAAGGTTATACTTCGCAATAAAATTGGAAAAAATATGAGTTGCTAACATTATACATATTACTTAGCATTCAGCACCAACTTACTCTGTAGCTAGGATGAGTTTCACTACTGTATCCAAAGCAAAAGCACAACTTACATTTAAGAGCAATAATGTCAACAATTCTACTGGTTGTATTTTCTTTCTTTTTTTTTTTTCATGCTGAAGGTATAATTCAATATTTTGGGATTTTTTTCTTTTTGAAGCCAAAAACTATAATTATACTCAAAGATTTATGCTCAGTGTGTACTGTTTTTATGATTACTTAATTTGATTAATTGCATTTTGACCAAGAAATTGGGGGATGGGGATTTGTTCTTAGATTTATAAAAGGAACCATAACCAAATGTTAAAACTGTTTATCTCACCTTTTATTCATTTATATTTAATTTACTGTGTTTATCATATTTCTCTAAGTTTTCCCATGAAATAAGCAGTTGTTCAAAGCCAATTTCTGTATCTGATTAAACTAATCTTAAAATCTGGTCTTTTAGAACTGTCAGTATGCATTGACGGTTGAAAGGTCTGCATATGATATAATTGCATAAAAGCTGAATGGAGAGGTACATTTTGGCACAGGAAAGACTTGAGTCTAACTTTTTAATGCTCTCTTCAGTACTACGCTTAGTTTGTTGATAAACATTGTCAATCTTATTTTAGTGTAAACTCATTCCATTGGTATGCCTCCTGACTAACCCACTTAAATGCTGTCCACTCTAAGAAGCAGAGTATGACAAGGAACTAAAGTTTTTTTTTTTAATTTAATTTTATTATGTGAGTCACCATACAGTACATCATTAGTTTTTGTTGTAGTGTTCCATGATTCATTGTTTGCATATCAAAAATTGATGATCCTTATACACTGAGCACTGAAAATGGAAATATTATACCAATAATTTTTAAGTAGATGGATTTAAAAGACCTAGTTTGTTAATATGTTTATAAAGAATTGTGATTTCTAGTTAATTTTTAAAAAGTGAAGTTGTTTTTTGGTTTTTTTTTTTTTTTTTGGTCTAATTTTTAGGTGCACATGCGTGAACACACTCTGGTCTAAAATGCCTGGTTAAATTTTTGGACCATTTTCTAAGACTAATAGGTAGTAAACAGAGTATTAGATAAAGTTAACATTACGTTCCAAAAATCACATGAAACAATAGATAAGTTTTATATTTGAAAACCTTTTTTTGTTATACTTTAAACATTTTTACCCAAATTCACTTATCTTGAATATTTAATTTATAAAATTAAAGTCTGATTGTAATTATAATTTAGAAAAGAATGTTTTACAGCATCTATAAATTTTAGGTATGTTTTCATTGTTAATATATAGAACATTCTTTGAAGAATGCTGTGCATTTTATAAAGGTCTTAGCCTCTGGTTTGTAATTGCAAAGGTTCATAGGTTATAATTTTAATTGTTCTAGGTATTCATGTTCATGTTTGTCTTTTAAACTGCGTAATTAACTACTTTTTGAAATACCGACATGTCAAAGCTGGTTCATGCCGGTAACTTTAGAACGCTAATACAACTTACTCCCAGCCTTCACGTGAGTACTGTTGTGATGAGACACATTAATAAATTGTAACACTACTCTTAGTTAAGACTGATGAATTTTGTATTGAATTCAGCTTAGAATATGTAGTAAGAAATGAATTTCTCAGTAACCCCAAAACAGTTGTACTTTTCTCCAGGCCCTCAGGTTGCAGGTTTCCTGAGCTTTTAGTGATATTATTACTGTTTAGATATAATAACCTATACATTTTCTAATGGAATGGTAGAAAAATCTGGGACCTGAATCTTACCTCATTTATGATGTGATTTGGCAAAGTATTTTTTTTTAATCTCTCTGTGGCTTGGATCCTTTCCATTTATTCATTCACCCATTTATTGCTTTTATTGTATCTATTAAAAACTGCATCAAGTTCTTCACTGAGCTCGAAAATTGAATAATATGTATTTACTAACAATAACCATAATATTGACACAATAAGGCAATTGTAAAATTAAAATGGAAATGGAGATGAAATCACTAAAAACAATGAAAACTTAGAGGTTTTAAAATCCAGTGAATATCCGTAAATTAGTTATAGTGAAATAGAACCTGGGAGCCAGAACACATTAAGCAGTTTGCCGTTGGTCGCTCTGTCCAACCTTTTAAAGTTCTGTGTTCTGTACTGTAAACGAAAACGAGATCTCCAGACCATGTGATGGCCAAGTCATTGTATTTGATCATACAACTTTCACAGTGATGGCATTGCTTGTCACAGTAATAAGACCATTTTACTACAGACCTTACTGCCCGTGAGACAGTCTCCCTCACCCGGCCCACGCTTACCCTCTTCTTCTCAGTAGAACTATCCACTGTAGGCAGAGGTGGCTCATAGAAGTGTAAGTAGAGAAGGGAAATTCCACTTAGTCAGTATAGAATGAGTACAATTAGCTGTAGTATTTTAAAAATGACTTCTTCCATGCTTGGAGAGTAACAATGTTGACAGTGTTATTATCAAACACAAAGGCATGATGTATGAGAGGCAACACAGTTGAATGGAAAGAAAATTATGTACTGGGAGCTTTGAGACTTCTTGCCCCTACTTCAGAGTGATGTTGGGAACATGATTGTTTTGACACGGGAAGACCAGGAGGGTGGTCACAAAGGCATTGACCTGAACAAAGAATAACTAATGTGTATTTGTTATGTTTATCTTAGGAAACTGGGAAATGTTATTGAATAAAATGACTGGTTTCTCTGTGTGAAACATTGGTCTTCTGGTCTATAACCCACAAATCCACTGAGTAGATTAGGTTTATTTTATAATTTAAAAATGAATATTTGTAGACATTAATGGATTATGATTAAAATGTCCTGCCTGCATTTGCATAAGAGGAGGGATCATCTGTTACTCGATTTGGTCACTCTTGAAAAGCATGTGCGTTCCATCCAATACAGGGCAGAACAAAAGTCCTTAGAACACAAAGGTAATGTTGAATAAAGAAGTACAGGAAATTATACACCAGACCAAATTAGTTTTAAGGCTTCTGGACTTAAGAAGTTTCTTAAGTGTGGTGTCAGACCATTTTAGCAGTGTAGTCAAAACAGGGTATTGGGTAGGGGGAAAAAAACTAGATGTTCAATTTTCCAGAGATTTCCTGTGTTTATTATTATAAGACTATGATTTATTAAAACTGTCTTACTTCTTCAAGCAGACCAAGATTTCCTGTGTGCTACTGAGGCTAAGATATATGGGGTTTGTGCAAAGAGTCTGTGAATGAGACAGGGTTATAGTACCCAGGCTACAATGCTATTCATAGCTGGATAGAGCATTTTCACCCAGAATTGTCAGGAAGAGCTCTAGTCTCATTTTTTCTCATTACTGAAATTACAAATGTATTAGGTTTAAGAGGAGTTACTGCTCAAATTGAGTTTTGAGTTATAGTGTCTGAAACCACATTATTTACATTTTTATAGTAATCGATGGCATGTGTTGAAGAAATTGTACATTCTGTACCCGTCTTTTCTGCTACACTCTTGCATATGGAAAGTAATACCATCAGTTATGTCTCATCTAGCTAGTGGAGATGATAGGCAAATGCCTTCTGACGCTGCTTGCTTATTTTGAACTTAGGTGAATGTTGTTTTGGGCGATGGTGGTGGTATTGGGGCAAACAAAAACAAAAAATCCTCCAAAAATATTTTTAAAAATGATTCAGCGGACTACATTAGCAAGCAGGGAAAGATGAGGGTTATAAGTCCATGAGTTTAAGTCTATTTCCTGGGAGAATTTACAATGGTTTATTAATGAGAGAATTTATAAACACAGATAGACTCATATATTATGGATATACCAAGAACAAGACATTTCCAGACTGATCTCATTACTTTCTTAATAGTTTCTGTTTTGTTTTGTTTTATTTTGTTTTTTCCTGAGTGGTAAGGAAAAGGAATACTATAAGAAACCGTGAATATGTATTTCAGGAAGATCCTTAACTATCTGGATATTGTTAAGAGCATAGTAAGAAATTTCACCAAGGTTGGTAATTTCCAGACTCATAGTTATTTTTTATCCATGGAATTTTTTTCACCCTGGTTAAAACATTATTTAGAACCTCGGTGTGTGCTACAGACCGGAAACTACCTTAAAATGTTTGTATAGATCCCTCCCAAGGCCCTGGGAGGCGCCCTAGCAACGTACTTACCTGGTCATGTATTTCAGTGAAAGTTACAAAAGTTAGATATTTTTGTGTTTTTCTTAAAGAAGCTTCCTCTCATATTGCAGTCATTTTAGATCCACATAACCTGCATTTGCTTCTAAATAAAAATAAAATGAATCTTCTTTATTGAAGCAGGAGTGGGAGCCTCAAATGCACTGATTTGCCTTCCTTGAGCAGAAGCCAGCAATAGCCTTCATGAATGAATCTGCTGTGATTCTGTCTTATTGATGTCTAGCAGCTCCTGAGAAGTTTTGGGACTACAGATTCCTGGGTCTTACAGAAGAGAATCAGAATCTGTACAGATCGGTCCAAGAAATCTGTATTTTTTCAGTACCTCAGATCTGATGGTGAATCTAGTTTGGGAGGCGCTGGTTTAGATAACTAAACCATGCGTTCCCACCCAAATTGTTTAGCTTGAGGGTGGGATCTTTCTAGGAGCTTTTCCCTTGATGTTGTGACATATGAAATCTTTAGCAATGACTAAGATAAAAGATAAAGACAATAGAAGATATAGGAGTTATATTTATCAAAGAGGTATTAGAGAATGTGCTTTACAGTCAGGTAGATTGGGTCCCATCCCAGCTCTCTGTCACTAGCTGGGTAATCCTCCTCATCCTTAACATCTCTAGTTATCTTCTACAAAAATCATTCCTCTCACTGGATTGTTAAAAACGTTTAAATGGATAATGCAAATAAGGAATTCAACACACACAGCCCTAACATATAGACTGACATAAAATAAATGTTTGTTTTTATCATTATCACCGTCATTGCTAATGGTAAAATCTTAGAAGAATTAGTAGATAAAAAGAATCATGGTTCAAGATGGGTTGAATTCAAAATAGAGTAAATGGCAAGAAAGAGAAATTTCAGTTCATTTAAACAACGATTTATTAAATACCTTTTATGCAAAGTCTTCAAGGAGCTAATAATTTAGTCGGGGAGAGAAGCACATAAAACAATAAATCATACAAAATGTGATGAGAGTGATGTTATATATACACATAGCTATGGAGATAATAGAGACCCATGAATCAAGCTGGTTGTTGAAAATGTCAGGAGTTTTTGAGCTGAATATTGGATGAAATAAATGAACTCGATGAAAAAGGGAGAAATGATTTTCAGGCAGATGTAATGGTACATGCAAAGGATCAGAGAGGCAAAGCAGCTTGACATAGTATTGCAAACATTTTGCTATGGCTAGAGGAAATTTGGGAGCACTTCAACAAGAACTAGATGAGCTATTAAGGAAAAACAGGATCCTGGAGTTCTCAAAACCTTCAAGGGCTTAGCTGGAAACTATTCTGAAATCTCAACAATGGGGAGAGGGAACAAGGTTCTTTTTTTTTTTTTTTTAATTTTTTATTATGTTTTGTTAGTCACCATACAGTACATCCTTAGTTTTTGATGTAGTGTCCCATGATTCATTGTTTGCGTGTAACACCCAGCGCTCCATGCCGTATATGCCTTCCTTAACACCTGTCACCGGCCCAGCCCAATCCCCCACCCCCTCCTCTCTGATACCCTCAGTTTGTTCCCAGAGTCCCTAGTCTCTCGTGGTTCATTTCCCCTTCTGTTTACCCCCCTTCCTTCTTCCCTTCCTTCTCCTACCGGTCTCATTGCTATTGCGTATGTTCCACAAATGAGTGAAACCATATGATAATTGTCTTTCTGTGCTTGACTTATTTCACTTAACATGATCTCCTCCAGTACCGTCCATGTTGCTGCAAATGTTCGGTAATCGAGGAGAACAGGGTTCTAGCCAAGGAATGAGTATCTGTGATACAGTGCTGTCCTCAGCTGTTTAGTGGTCATGGGTGTCTGATCTAAGGTGACACCAGTTTTCTGGAGTTGAATAAGTTGGGGTGGTGTGACCTAAACACAGCATTCTGAACAATGGTGATGCTCGTAGAAAGCAAAAGAAAAATCTTATTCCATTGGGTCTTTGTGAATTGAAGGAGAAACTCTTAAAATTTTGCTTCTTCGCTCTAGGATGGAGTTTCAGACTCCTCTAGACTGTGCATATAAATCAACCAAGGAACTTCTCCAACATGTACATTTACAGTTTATGCTCTCAGAAATTTTGATTCATTGGGGCTGCCATGAAATACATAAATTGGCATTTTATAAACCATCCCAGATAATTCTGACCCAGGCAGTCTTCAGATGTTGGTGTTTGAGAAGCACTTCTTAAAGTACACTGGACCTTGCAGTAAGTGCTACAGACCATGCCCATATTCCTGCTGGTGAGAATGGGTTTTCTAGGTGATTTCCAAACCTGTTTCTCAGTAAGTCTGTGTCTACATAGAGCATAGCTAACAAGAGGAAGGGTCTTAATTCTTTCAGTTGGATGTAATTAAAATAGAATTGAGGGCCCCACAGGATCATGGGTTGGCAATGACTTGCATATATACATTCAGAATGTCAAAGTAATTGTCCTTCTAGTCTTCACTTGTGCATCACATAGAAAATTGAAAGGGACCTAATTTGTATCCTACTATTGGAGTTTGAAAATTCACTTTCCTTATCTCTCCAGATGTCCTATACCCCACATATGTTTGAGTCTCTTGTTCTCTCAATGAGTTTTTTTCTTTATGCTTCTTAGGTTCTGTATATCTCTGTTTAGTCTCCTAATTCCATATCACAGTGGGTGCCTGGCTTGCGTGGGCAAAGATATGGGTCAGGTGAAGGAGGCATCCATGCTGACAATGACAAAGCTTTCTTTGAATGATGGTGGGGTCAGTGTTCTGACCCAACTTTTACTCTGTTTAGGATCTTTTTCGTTTCCATGAAACATCAGTGTTAATCATGCTACCCAAAGAACCCATCCTATTATAATCTATTCCCCTTCTTCTCCTCTTGGTAAATTTACTTCCTGTTTGATCCTTCTGAAATGCTGTCAAGTTTATCCTTGTTGCCTCTGTCAAGGTCCCTTATCACAAACATTTGAACTAGGGAATATGTAGTTTTCCAATGAACAAACATTAGGTGTGTATGGCTCAATTGCCTTCCTCTTCAAGGATTGTGATTTTGGTCAAGTGCAAAGTATGATCTGGTGACTGAGGTCATTCAGTATTGAGAGTAGTTGGCCAGCATGTAGGGCTCATAAGTCTAAATGAAGTAATTGTGCTATTGCTAACTGATGATATTTGGACCATTCAGGGCCATCTTTCTCATTCTGAGATCTGGGAACCACTAGGGGACATAGGCTAACCACTTGTAGGGAACTTCTGAATTTGAAGGTATCAGTTGAAGGATCCTCATTAAGAAAAAAGAGTGTGTAATGTCAAGTGTAAAATTAGGTAGTAAAATTAACTCAATTAATTTTGAATGAGCAAAAAACCTCATGAAATTGTAAAGCTTTAGAAGTTATCAAGTATCAAATTTACCTCAAAATTAAGGAAAAGTATTTTAAAAATTAAGTGTCTGAGGTTACATCATAATACTTTTTTTTTTTAATGGGAAGGAAACTTAACATGAGATCTACCCCTTAAATTTTTCAGGGTACCATACAGTATTGCTAAATATAGGCAGAATGTTGTACATCACATTCAGAACTTAACCATCTTGCATAACTAAAACTGTATCCATTGAATAACAACTCCCCCTTTCTCTTTCCCCTCAGCCCCTCATTGTACTCTGTGCTTCTATGTATTTGACTATATTATAGATATCTCATGTAAGTCGAATTATGCAGTATTTATTCTACAATTGGGTTATTTCATTTAGCATAAGTACTCAAGGTTCATCTGTGTTGTTGCATTTGGCAGAATTTGCTTTTTTTTTATATATATATATATATTTCGTTGTTGGTTTATGCCACATTTTTTTATCCATTCATTCATCCATGGAGATTTAGATTATTTCCACATCTTGGATATTGTGAATAATGCTGCTCTGATTTGGGAACGAAGATACTTGTTTGAGATTCTGATTTTAATTCTTATGGATAAATATCTAGAGGTAGGATTGCTAGAACATACACTATTTCTGTTTTTAATTTTTTTGTGGCACTTTCACACTGTTTTCCATAGTGGCTATGACATTTTACATTTTCACCAGCAGTGTGCGAGAGTTCCATTTACTCCACATCCTTCCTTGCTGACACTTGTTATCTTCTGTGTTTTTCATACTGGCCATGCTAAGAGGTGTAAAGTAATTATCTTATTGTAGTTTTGATTTGGGTTTCCTGATATTGAGCATGTCTTCGTATATCTGTTGGCCATTTGTATGTCTTATTTGGAAATAGTTCTATTCAAATTCTTTGCCCATTTTTTAATTGAGTTATTTTTGCTATAAGGGTAGCAGCATGCCTTCTATATTTTGAATATTAATCTTTTCTCTGATACATGGTTTGCAAATATTTTCTCTCAGTTTGTAAGTTGCCTTTCCACTCCCCTGTTTTCTTTGCTGTGCAAAAGCTTTTTGGTTTTGTGTAATCCCACTTGTTTGTTTTTGCTTTTGTTGGCTGTCTTTTTGGTGTCATTTACGATAAGTCATTGCCAAGATTAGTGCTATGAAGCTTTTTTCTCCCCCCTCCCTGAGGAGTTTTACGGTTCCAAATCTTAGATTTTAGTCCATTTTGGGTTCATATTTGTGTATGGTATAAGATCATGATCCAATTTCATTCTTTTACATGTTGGTATCTAGTTTTTCCAGCACCATTTATTGAAGCGATTGTCTTTTCACTGTTGTGAATTTTTGGCATTCTTGTCAAAGATCAATTGAACGTATATGCATCAGTTTATTTCTGGGCTCTCTATTCTGTTCCATTAGTTTATATGTCTGTCTTCCATGCTGTTTTAGTTACTGTAGCTTTGAAATATATTTTGAAATCAGGAAGTATAATATATCCAGCTTTATTCTTCTTTCTCAAGATTAATTTGGCTATTTGGGCTTCTTTGTGGTTTCATATAAATGTTAGAATTTTTTTTTTCAGTAAAAAAATGGCATTGAAATTTTGCTAGGGATTGCATCTTTAATTTATAGATCATTTGGTGTAGTGTGGACATTTTCACAGCACTAAGTCTTGGAATCCATGAACACGGGATGTCTTTCTGTTTGTTTCTAGCTTCTTTAATTTCTTTCATTAATGTTTTATAGTTTTCATGCATAGTTCTTCCACCTCCTTGGTTAACTTAGTTCTTACATATTTTATTCTTTTTGATATTATTGTAAATGAGATTGTCTTCTTAATTTCCTCTTTGGATGCTTTGTTGTTAGTGTATAGAAATGAAATTGATTTTTAAACAATTTTTATTTAAGTTCAATTTACTTAAAATATTATATTAAGTATATTATTAGTTTAAGTATATTATTTATTTAAAGTATATTATTTATTTTAAGTATATTATTAGTTTCAGGGGTAGAATTTAGTGATTCATCAGTTGCATATAACACCCAGTGCTCATGACATCAAGTGCCCTCCTTAATGCCCATCATCCAATTACCCCATCCCCCAACCAACCTCCCCTCCAGCAACCCTCAGTTTGTTTCCGTAGTTAAGAGTCTCTTATGGTTTGCCTCCCTCTCTGGTTTTATCTTATTTTAATTTTTCTTCCCTTCCTCTATGTTGATTTTTTTTCCCCTTAAATTTGACATGGGAGTGAAATCATATGGTATTTGTCTTTCTCTGACTAATTTTCTTAGCATAATACCCTCTGGTTTCATCCACGTTGTGGCAAATGACAAGGTTTCATTCTTTTTGATGGCTGAGTAATATTCCATGTGTGTGTTTGTGTGTACACCACATCTTCTTTATCAATTCATCTGTCAGTGGACATGTGGGCTCTTTCCGTGGTTTGGCTATTTTGGACATTACTGCTACAAACATAGGGGGTCATGTGCCCCTTCAAATCACTATGTTTGTGTCCTTTGGGTAAATACCTAGTAATTCAATTGCTGGATCATAGGGTAGCTCTATTTTTAACATCTTGAGGAACCTCTGTATTGTTTTCAAGAGTAGCTGCACCAGTTTACATTCTCACCAACAGTGTAAGAGGGTTCCCCTTTCTCCACATCCTCACCAACATCTGCTGTTTCCTGACCTGTTAATTTTAGCCATTCTGACTGATGTGAGGTGGATCTCATTGTGGTTTTGATTTTTATTTCCCTGATGCTGAGTGATGTTGAGTTTTTCATATGTCTGTTGGCTATTTGTCTTTTGTGGAGAAATGACTGTTCATGTCTTCTCCCCATTTCTTGACCTCATTATTTGTTTTTGTGGGTATTGAGTTTGATAAGTTCTTTGTAGATTTTGGATACTAGCCCTTTATCTGATAAGTCATTTGCAAATATCTTTTTCCATTCTGCAGGTTGTCTTTTATTTTTGTTGACTCTTTCCTTTGCTGTGAAAAAACTTTTTATCCTGATGAAGTCCCAACAGTTCATTTTTGCTTGTGTTTCCCTTGCCTTTGGAGATGTGTCTAGTAAGGAGTTGCTGTGTCCGAGGTCACAGAGGTTGCTGCCTGTGTTCTCCTCTAGGATTTTGATGGATTCCTGCCTCACATTGAGGTCTTTCATCCATTTTGAGTTCATTTTTGTGTATGGTGTAAGAAAGTGGTCCAATTTCATTCTTCTGCATGTGGCTGTCCAATTTTCCCAACACCATTTGTTGAAGAGACTGTCATTTTTCCATTATATATTCTTTCCTGCTTTGTCGAAGATTAATTGGCCATAGAGTTAAGGGTCCATTTCTGGGTTGTCTGTTCTGTTCCACTGATGTTCGTGTCTGTTTTTGTGCAACTGATTTTTGTATGCTGATTTTGTATCCTGTAGCTTTACTGAATTTTTAAATTCTAAGAGGTTTGTTTTGGTTTTGTTTATGTGGAGTCTTAGAGTTTTCTACATTTAAGGTCATGTTATCTGTGGAGTACCTAGGTGGTTCATTCAGTTAAACATCTGACTTGATTTCGGCTTAGGTCATGATCTCAGGGTCATGAGATCAAGCCCCATGTCTGGCTCTGCACCCAGCTCAGAGTCTGCTTGAGATTTTCTCTTTCTTTCTATCCCTCCCCCTGCTCTCTCACATGCTCTCTCTCTCTCTCTCAAATATATAAATAAAGAAATAACATCTTAAAAAAAAGATCATGTCATCTGTGAACAGAGATAGTTTTACTTCTTCCTTTCCTTTGCATGCCTTTATCTTTCTTGCCTTATTGGCTTTGGCTGGGACCTCTAATTCTGTGTTGAATAGAAATGGAAAGNAGTGGGTATCCTCTTTTATTCTTGATCTCAGAAGAAACGTTCTTCACTGTTGAGTACAATGATAGCGGTGGGCTTCTTATGACAAGGTAATTTTATTCTATTTCTAAAGTTTTATTTGAGAGTTTTTATGAAACTGTTGAATTTTGTCAAAGGCTTTTTGATTAAGCATTTTTGGGGGTCAAATTTTGACAAATATTGAGATGATCATGTGGCTTTTATCCTTGATTCTGTCATTGTAGTGTATCACATTAATTTCTTTGTGCATGTTGAATCTTTCTTGCATCCCAGGGATAAATCCCACTTGGTCATCGTGTATGATCCTTTACACATCCTTTTCGGTTTGCTAGTATTTTGTGAAGGATTGTTTCCTCTGTGTTCATTAGGAATATTGCCCTGTAGTTTTCTTTTCTTGTAGTGTCTTGTCTCAGTCTGGTATCAAAGTCTTTTAAGACCAGCTCCTACTGCATAGTCTTACAAAATGAGTTTGGAAGTATTCCTTCTTCTTGAATTTTTTTGGAAGAATTGGAAGAAGGATTGGCATTAAGATTTCTTTAAATGTTTGATAGAACTCATCTAGTCCTATACTTTCCTTGTTCAGTTTTACTGATTCAGTCTCATTGCTAGTTGTAGATCTGTTGTGATTTTCCATTTCTTCATTTTTTTCTATATTTTTTGACTGCATGTTCTTAGTTTGGCTCTTTCTCGCAATAGCACTTTATATAATATTTTCTGTGGAGAAGCTAGAAAGATAATTCAGTCTTCTCCTGTGGTGTTAAGGTTTTGTTTTTTGTTTTGTTTTTGGTAGGTTAGCAGAATGTATCTCAGTTTAGTAATACATTTTTGGTAATGTTTTGTTACATTGTATCTAACACTTTGTGATGTGTAACCTTATAAATGGATATACTATTTCAGAAGAATTACTATAGTTTTGTGCCCTTCACAATGAAGAATTTTGATATATATACTATACTGTGATTTTGTAAAAGATAAAAATGATGTACTTGTAATTTTATATACTGCCTATTGCATTTATTTCTGATAAGAAAGAACTTCCATTTAATTTGACATTGATTTAATTATTCATTCACTTGTAATTCTACACATAAAATGTTTAGCAGAATTTTCTATAGACTAGCTTCTTGTTCTATACGTTTTGAAACCTGTTTCTCCTCAAATATTTACATATTTCTGGTGCCAGGTATTGTAGGACATGGTGAATATGGACTTTTTGCCTAACTCTAGAGTAACAGTTTTAATAGGAGGTATAACCGAATACTATATGTGTTATAATGTATTTTATGTATTTTAAATATATGAGAATATTTATACCAGTATTCTTGAAGAGCACAACAATCATGAGCTCTCCCTAGTGGCAAAGTTTGTGCCTGAATTCATACATAAAGAAATATAATATAGCAATGTAAAAGAACCAAATGGTGTTCCAGTCTTTATGTGCATTACTTGAAGACCATTACAGGAGACCCACTGTATAGATGAAAGCAACATTTTGTAAAATTGCCCTTTTGTCTTCTCTTCTTATGTTTGTTCACTGCTCCAGAGCAGTAAAAGCATCTTGCCACCAAGACATCTCTCTCACACCCCATCCTGTTTTCCTCCAACTTTATTGCTATTTTGATTATTTACATTTTCTGTCTATCTTGTCTTCTTTTTCCTAGGACTTCTCAGTTTCCCTCTTAATATACCATGAGAAGAAATCAGGTGCAGCAGTCTTGCCAGAGTGAAAGGGAGGAAACAATTTGAGTTCTTTAGTAGGTGATTGGAGTGAAGGAAGGGACAATGGGTAATCCTCATCCATTGATGGTGCTTGACTTGGTCATATTGGCTGTACCAGGGCAGAGAGAAAAGGAGTTAAAGTAGAGTTCCATATTTAGGTTATAAGATCCAGTTGTAAGAGGTGGTCAAGAAGTATAATTTGGCAGATACCACTTTGCAGATAGCACTGTAAAGATGGAGTTTCTAACTGTTTTTTCCCTCACATTAATTTTAGATTCTACTCTAAACACTTTTGCCATTTAAGAACACAATGCTAAGTTGCATTCTTAATATTTCCACCCCATAACACAGTACAATCTCCTCACCTTCATCAGAGCCACAGAGATGCATTGAACAATTTCCATGGTGATACAAAACAATTAAACTCCTCTTATGTATTTCGCAGCCTTGTTAGTGACGAAACTCTTACTGTGTTAAAATAATAAATGTGGCAATTTTATATGTCATCAGTGTATGTGAGACTTCCATAAAAACTTTTGTAATGCAGCCTGGAACTTAAAGGCCTATACCATGTGTTATCTTTGTGATTGCATTTGTTCTGGGAAAAGGAAAAAATGTTAATCAGTGTTAAGTGAATAGGAGTCAGTTCTTCTAAAAAAAAATAGAATAGAACCTTACTTTTTGGGCACTTTTATCTAAAATTAATTATAAATATTTCACTTTATTGAACATCTCAGACAACATATGTTCTGTGGGAACAGAACAGAATTTACTTAGTGAATATTCTGTTTTCTCTATCAACTGTTATTTGGAAGAGATCAAGAGTAATAGATATTTTTACTTTCCTTTCATTGGACTTGAAAATGAAAGAATTGTGTGGTTTTTTTAAAAAAAGATTCAATTAAATATTTATCCCCATAATTATCTGAAGAATTTTAATAAAAAAGTATGTTTTAAGTTTAGGCTTATTAAACCTTTTCTTTTTAGTGCATAGAAAGTTCACTTTATCATAGAAAATATATCTGTACATATATGTGAATAGTCTTGTTCTATGAATATTTTTGAATAGTTCCAAGTTCTATGAATAGTTTTGCTTCATTAAACCCTTATGAATAATATCCTCTGTTAAAAAACAGGCCCCTCAGTTATTTACATTTAGCCTAGACAAAGTGTAGCTTAAATATTTGTCTCATTATTCTAGTTTAGTTTATGAAGAAAAATTCTTTATCTGTGCTCCATAAAACTCCAGATCACATGACATTTGTATTTTGTGGTTTGGTATGTATACACATATACACACATCTCTTTCCCTGCTGGTCTGCATATTCTTTGCGTATGAACTGTGTTGCTTCATTTTTCTATGCCAAGTTAAATATGTAGTAAGTATGTAAATTGAATCAGTATTCAAATATTGAAATGAATTTTAAAAATTATTTTTTAAGGTCTTAGGACATTTTTAAATTTGGTATCCCATCAATGTAAATTTAATTGTGTACAAAATATAATTGAAACTTCTAATGTTCCTTCTCTCATTTAGTTTATGAGAAACCCTTTGTCATTGTTTATGACTTGTGCATTATCTTGAAATCCCAATAAACTCAGGAAGTTTGGATGAGGACACTATGTATTTAGGAGAGATTATAGTATTCAAATAATGACAAAATATTAGTAACTGTCTAAATATATGTAATGCAGGGTGTCTAAATTTACCCCATGACAGTAGCAAATAAAATCTCTGAACTACATGACTGTTACGCTCTAATCTTTATGACCTTTTGTACATCTTTAATACCCTTGCAAAGTGTTACATAAATATTGTTATTTGAATCCATATATAAATGTGGATTCCTAAGAAATTGATTAACCATGGCATAGACGGTATTGTTGGCCAGATAAACATAGGTATTGCCATTTCCAGACTATAGCCAGATGATAGCAAAGTATGTTATCAACCAAATTATGGGGATTTTTATGATCTTAAATGAAAAGTCACAGCAAAATCTTTAAAATATGTTAAATCAAACCAGATATAGAAAAGTTTCATTAAAATGTCAAAATCTTGCTGTAAAGGCATCATTCCATTATTGTTTGAATAATAGTTTAAACTTTAGACATTAAAATAACATCAAGATTGAAGTATAGCATAAGCTTCCTAAGAGTAAAAATAATAATAATAAGGCAAGAACTTTATACCTTTAATTGAAACTTGTTTTATTCATTGTAATAAAATTATATCCTATCAGGATTTTCTAAAGCTCTTCACATAACTGTCTTTATTGACGAAATTTAGCCAGAACGCTACTACTTATTAAATGACCTCATTATACTGTGACTGTTTTGAAAAAGTACTGATTTGTTGGAATTAAATTAATGTATTTATCATAATTTTACTAACGTATCTTAGTGATTATCAAAGTTTAGCTTTCATGACCTGGGAATTTGGTTATTATCATTTCTATTCATTTTTTAGTTTTACTGATTGAAACATCTGTTAAATCATTATTTCATTCATTCACATTTTTGTTAATTTACATGTGGAATGAAATAATAGCACACAGGTCAATATGACCTATATTTCTTAAAGATTAAAATTTGTTTTGTGCCTTTCATGCTGTTTTTTGATGCACATTTTAACCAAACCTATAAACTGGTTAGAGAAGCACTTTATTAATTTGTTATCAGAATGTTTCTTTTTTTTTTTTATAATGATTTTTTATTTTATTATGTTAGTCACCATACAGTACATCCCCGGTTTCCGATGTAAGGTCGATGATTCATTTGTTGTGTATAACACCCAGTGCACCATGCCATACGTGCCCTCCTTACTACCCATCACCAGCCTATCCCATTCCCCCACCCCCCTCCCCTCTGAGGCCCTCAGTTTGTTTCTCATATTTCTAATAAATACTTATTTCTAATATTTCTGATATTTTTAATGTTTAAACATGCTGTGTGTAGTTAGACATAAGTATTAGTAATATCGATTAACATTACTGTCCAATAAGAGTGTTGTTTTAGATTTCATTAGTGCCCTAAAACTAGTAGTAACTTTGCTTGAAATTAGGAGTGGTATTCTAATTTTTTTAAATTATAATTTGTGTGTACATGTTTGCATGTACATTTGTGTGTGTGAGAGAAAGAGACACGGAAAGGCAGACCTCACACTCCAGCATCAGACAGAAAGGCTAAATTCATAGATATGTAATGAAAGACTGTGTTGAAATATGCAGAAATGCTAAATAATTTTAAAAGACTATAAAATAATAGAGATTACATTTTCGAATAAAGTCATCTCCCTTACACTACTAGCCAGTGTGTCCTATTAATTTTTCCTGGGAACTTCTATTCCCAGTACCATTCCTCTGGAACTTGTTGCATGCCGAATTTTCACAATTGCCTGAGAATTGCCTCACTTGTCTCTAGACTGCCCTTTGCATCTCTCCCAGGTTGATCTTTCCAAAATACTGCATTTATCCAGTCTTCAGCTAATTCAACACCCATTCCCCATGGCTTTCTATTGCCTTCCTGATAAATTCTGTATTTTTAGAGTAATGTGAACGTAACTTGAGGACACATCACAGTGTGTGGTCCTCTGTCTTCATTTATAATCTATTCCTGCATTATTTACCCATAATCTTCTCTAGCAAGATAATGCTTTCCTACTGCTGAACCTATCCCTCCCTCTTTTCCAACTCTCTTGATTTTTTGTTTCAGTTTTTATGGCTGTGTAATGAACTACCTGAGAACTTAGTGGTATAAATAAACATTTGCTATGCTCATGAAATCTGAGGGTTGGAATTTGAATAGGGCACACACAGGAGGACACCTTGTCTCTGGTCCATAGTGTCTGGGGCTTCATCTGGGTGACTTGAATGCTGGAGGCTAAAGTCATCTGAATGCTCTTCTAGTCACAAATTTAGGGGGTGATGCTGGCTGTTGTCTGGGGGCCTTAGTTTGTTTGCACATGGGTCTCTGCACATGGGCTGCTGCACATGGCCTCTCTGCAGAAGCTAATTTTTCTCACCTGTTCGCTGATTTCCCCGCAGTGTCTCCCCCACAGAAAGAAAGCCATATGGAAGCTGTATCCTTTTCTATAACCTGGGCTCTCAAGTCACATGTTCTTATTTCTGCTCTACTCTGTTGATTGGGGCAATCACAAGTCTGCCTAGGTTTAAGTGGGAGGTAAACACAGTTCTCCTCTTGATAGGGACTGTTGTGCTTCTGGAAGAGCCTATAGGATGGAAATATTGCTGTCGCTGCTTTTTAAATTTTATTTATTTTATTTTTAAAGATTTATTTATTTATTAGAGAGGGAGAGGGGCAGAGGGAGAGAGAATCTCAAGCAGACTCCCCGCTGAGCATGGAGCCTGACCCAGGGCTTAATCTCAAGACCCTGAGATCATGACCTGAGCCAAAATCAAGAGCTGGCCCTTAACCAACTGAGACACCCAGGTGCCCCTGTCTTTTAAAATTTTAATATGCCATAGTCATGTTCTGCAGTTTGTATCTCATACCTCTTGTAACTTTCCTAGACCCTACCAACCCTTCCTCTTTTTGAACTCATTTAACCTGTGCTTTTTTAATTTAAAGTTGATTTTTTTAAACTCATAGAAATTTTTCTATGAAAAATACGTAGAAAATATAGGAAAACAAAGCCTTGGATGGGTTAAATTTTCTTACTGTGTACTCCATTGTATGCATTTGTTTGCATTATGAGAATAAACAGTAATCTGATGGTGGTAATGCATAGGGCACTATTACTAAAATATTTATGCTAACCAAGTAATAGGAAATCAGCCTTGTTAAATTATTCAAACGTGTAATTTTTTTTTACTAAATAATCTAAAATTTCATACATTGGAAGTTATTTAGTCATAAAATTTTCATATGGAAGGCAAATGCATAGCATATTTCCTTTAAAACACTCCCCAATGGAGGGGTGCCTGGGTAGCTCAGGTAGTTAAACATTGGGCTCTTGATTTCTACTCAGTTCATGATCTCAGGATCATGGGATCCAGCCACATTTGGGCTCCGTGCTTAGCAGAAAGTCTAAGACTCTCTCCCTCGCTCTCTGTCCCTACCCCTGCTCTTGCGCTGGCTCGCTCTCCCTCTTTCAAAGAAAGAAAGAAACAAATAAATAAATAAAAATCTTAAAAACAAAACAAAACAAAAAACCCTCTCCCTAATCTCAAGGGTATTTTATTTGAAACTTGGGCTGTGAAATGAAAGGAAGAGACTAAAAATCAGTCAAATGAAAATAGTAAAGTTAAGAATTGCTGGGGTGCCTGGGTAGTGCAGTCGTTAAGTGTCTGCCTTTGGCTCAGGGCATGATCCCGGCGTTCCAGGATCAAGTCCCACATCGGGCTCCTCCGCTGGGAGCCTGCTTCTTCCTCTCCCACTCCCCTGCTGTGCTCCCTCTCTCGCTGGCTGTCTCTCTGTCACATAAATAAATAAAACCTTAAAAAAAAAAGAATTGCTGACTATTTGTAATCAGTCATTTAGCCAGTTCCTATGATGTGAATAAGTTAAGCCCAGATCTAGTTTTTATGTATTTATGATTTTAGGATCTACTTATCTTTAGCTACATTGGCATAGCCTAGTATTTCTAACATTAATGTATAGACTACAGTTGCATGTATAATTATAACTTTTCTATAAAACCAAACACATGCTCGATAAAATATAAAGTCGAATATATATAACTATTTTGTGTTTTAGATGGCTGATCACACTGAAGTGATGAAAGGCATTCATCAATACCCAGGAGTTCGATATCCTGTCCTTACTCCTAATCTTCAGGGTTTTCACCGTGCTGTAAGTGTGTCACTGATCATTTTTAAATCAATATACGTTTTACTGTTTTGAGGTCTTTAAACAGTAGTTAAAATGGTATCAGGTGTTGCTTCCTTGTTACCCTGTATAAATGCGATTCTAATGTAGGCACATGAATGCACTGCAATCTGTAACCTCAGGGTATTGTTAGGGACTGAAGGGTTCCACAGTAATGGCCCTTCCAGTTTAACCATTCAGGAATCAAAACACAAAAATACAGTTCTCCATTTTGATGACATCCTTTTGAAAGTATATTTTGTGCTTCCCTCTTAAATAAGGAATACAGAATTTAATTTGAACATTTCTCACTATAATAATTATTAATATTATGTAGTGGATCGTTTTTGTCAACTTCTTTGGATCAGCTTTCTGATGCTGTTGTTCCCTCCCTCTAGGTGAAGCTAATCACTGTCCTTTGCAGCTGCCTCTAACAACCTTCCCTGTTCCTCTTCTGGTTGGTTTTTTCCAGTCCTATGTGACTTAAGAATTTATATGCAAAAAGTTTTAATAATGACATATACAAGAAGAATCAGGGCAATTTTAAGTAAAGGCTTGAGGTGTTCTGCTCACATGGCTTTACTGTAACAGTTTGGCAGCAGCAATTTCTGGTGTTAATATTTTTCGCTTTTATCTTTGGGACTGTGTCACATAAATTTGAGGTTGTGGGTGCTAGTTGATATATCGCCTTTTGTGTAGCTTGTTAAAACCACTCTTCTTTTGTTTATGTTGATATAATGTTTTTTATCCCATTGTAAAGAAAGAGGCATTTTAAGAAATTATAAATATTGCTGTCACTGGTCCTAACAGAGTAAGGAATGTCTCTCACCTTGAAAAAATACTGAGTATATGCCCTCGTGATAGCTTGGAGGGGCAGATAATGGAGTGAAACCAGTGGCTTGGGAGTTAGGCACACCTGTGCTCAAAGCAGGACATCAGAACTTTTAGTAGCTTTAGTGATTTCGCCTCTTTGGGTCACAGTTTTGTCATCTGTAAAATGGGCAAAATGATACTTAGTTTATAAGATCATGGGTTAGAAATAGGGCGCACAGGGGCGCCTGGGTGGCACAGCGGTTAAGTGTCTGCCTTCGGTTCAGAGCGTGATCCCAGCGTTATGGGATCGAGCCCCACATCAGGCTCTTCCGCTATGAGCCTGCTTCTTCCTTTCCCACTCCCCCTGCTTGTGTTCCCTCTCTCGCTGGCTGTCTCTATCTCTGTTGAAAAAAAAAAAAAAAGAAATAGGGCGCACAAAGTACTAACAACAATACCGGCACATTTAAGTGTTCAAATAAATAGAATTTTAATTTCAGAAGTTAAAAATTTATTTTGGGTAGAGGACTAGAAGCCAATATTTTTTTAAATGGAGAAAAAATGACAGATTTTCTTTCTTAATATATTAACAGAGTATCAGAAAGAGAGGAGAATCTGGCACAGTGCTAGAGATACATTAATAGAAAGTCTAAAAATCCAGCTGGAAAGTAAGGAAACTTGGTGTTTGAAAACAAGTCACTGGAGAAGCCTGGGGCAAGGACAAAAGATGGCAAAGGGGAAGAATGATGAGGTTAATATTTGGATTTAGAGACTGGCAAGAGGATTAAGACATTAGACACACAAGAGTATGGTTGTAGCAGTCAAGGTCTGAAACGACGGAAGCTAGCTTAAGAGACGGGAAGAAAATTTGGGGCACAGTCTGAATGATGAATTGGAAGAACATTTTTCTGTCAGGTTATAGGAAGGCGAGAACAGAAAGCATTTACTATCCTCTATTTTAAAAATTGGTCTAAAAATAATGTTTCCCATAGATATTAAAAGGTTTTATTGGGTGCTAGTATTTTCCATAATTACAGTTATTTCTGAAGCCTACACATAATTTAGGAAAGGTAAAATTAAATTGGAACATCATCACGTGTTTTCTGTGCCTCAGATTTATGAGTGTGGCAGTTTGGAGAGTTCTTGTGTTATTATCACCAAATATTTTTAAATTTGAAAATAGCAATGTGGCAGGATGAGCAGACTCTAATTTTAAATTCCAAGGCAAATGCTAACACAAGTATGCTTTTATTGAGTAGTTAATATTTCTTCTATTGCTGTCATTTACATTTTTGAAATTACTAGTTTTTGCCTTGAAATTCTCTTTTTCAGGTTGCTGCTGGAGCCACTGAGATATCAGTTTTTGGTGCTGCATCTGAATCCTTTAGCAAGAAGAATATTAACTGTTCTATTGAAGAAAGTATGGAGAAGTTTGAGGAGGTTGTTAAGTCTGCAAGGCACATGAATATTCCAGCACGAGGGTATTTATGAAATCCCACAAATGCTATTTAGTTAATATCTGTTGTGTAAGGTCATTTATGAACTATGTAGACATTATTTTACCATTCATAATATATGTAGGGTATCTTTTGTACCTTGTATGATCGGGGCCATCACTATATAATGCTACATCTTGCATATATCACTTAATAATTATTAGTGTATCTAGCTTTGAAGTATATAACGCAGCTAAGATCAGAGGCAAACTTGACATTGCAAACCTGACCTTGTTACTGATTTTATTAATACTTACCCACATGCAGCCATCTATTCATCTCAGCCTACTGTGGGTTGATGAATTTGTGTAAACTCATAGTAGTGTTTGGGAAGGAATCATCTAATGTGGTTTCCACATCTTTAACATTTTCTTTTTTTTTTAAGAACCATGACTTTTTCTTCAAATACTATTTTATGTAGAACTTCAATAGAGTATGTGAAACATAAAATTGAGCCTTTGAGCTGCCCTGGGAAATTCAGCCCATCATTTCACTCATTCAGCCTCCCCCTCAATAGCCAACTTCCCTTTTCCACTGGGTGATCTGAAAGCAAAGGCAAATGGGGAAAGAGGAGAGAGAGACCTGCTTTGGTTCCTGCCTGTTTCTGGATCCAGCAGTGGCGGCAGGGACTGCAGATAGGCTCTGCTCCCAGGCCTGTGCTCTGGGAGATGTGTAATACGTTATTTGTTACTATTTCTAAGACATTAGCCAGTTTTCTGTTGGTTTTTATAATTATAGAGGTACGATAATCTTATCCTATTAACAAATTAAAATGCATAGCATTCGTAAGAGAAGCCTGGGAGCTGTAATTGGATTTAGATGCAGGTTGTATTTCCTTTGGTTGAGGTGAGCAAAACTCAGAGTGGCAAGGGAAGGTTCCGTGGTTTATGAAAAGGCAAGCGGACCCAATTTTGAGCATGTTAGAAGAGGGTTAGAAGTCACTCAAGGTCATTTGGTGAGAAAATAGAGTTAGAATACATCACAAGGAGCTATCTTGTTGGTTGGCTCACTTCTGTTACCTTCTTTTTCCTCTCTCCATAGTAATAGTTTCCAGCATGAGTTTTTAAAGATACAGAATTGTTTTTGTAATTTAAATATATACATATGATGGAAGGCACATACAAGAAAAATTTAAAAACCAAGATAATGTGTTTCCATAGAAAATAAAGGATGTGTATTTTTAAGGCAAAAGTGAATAATCACAATCAAATAGAAGAAATGTACTATCATTTTCTAAATTCAGACATAGAGAAGTTGTTTTGTCTCTCTTTCCTTTGAAAGAAGGGGAAAAGAAGACGCTGTTCTATTTTAATGTGTGTTTAAATGTGGAGTGTATGTTTTACAGTAGAGTCATGCTTACTGGGAAGTTGAAAACAACGCATAACCATACAAAGTAAAGTGCGTATGTAGCTTGCACTTCAAATAGGAAGTTTGTTTTTTTGAAATGCCAAGGTTTTTTTTTTAATGTTAAAAGATGGATGTAAACCTAAATTGTATAATATATTTTATTATCTTAGTTTTTCTCTTTATAAGGTAGAATAGGTAATGTATTATATAATAGAAACCCTAAATCCTTTTGAATACCAATTGTTGAGCAACTAATATTGTCCCATCAGCAAAGAAACATCTAGCCATGCTACCACTGAAAAAGCTTGCCAGGCCTCGATAAGAAGGGTACAGAGTGCAAGATGGATAGGAAGTGACCCACAGTCCAGTGCAATCAGCAGAGTACATTGTTTTCCAATGCAGATTTTGTGCCCTGGGAGCACAGCTCGTAGATTTTCTGAAACACTATTCATTTTTAGAAAGACGCCTTTCAGTATGTGAGTTCTCCATCTTTGTGCAGTTGAGAATTATCTTCCTCCTTCCCCCAAACTTTTATAGAGTTTAAATTAGATTTTATTTTTACTGGCAGTCGAGATTTTAGATACTCATTATTAAAAGTCATAGGTCGTTAGTAATCATTTAAGAAAGAGTCATGCTCAGCTAGTTGAAACTGACGTCGACGCTGCAGCCTGTCTTACTGTGGCAACATGGCAGCAGCTGCATCAACACGCACTTGATCACCATCCAGAAAATTTATGTCATCAGCTGTCAGCTTAAAGGCCATAAGGCAGTACATATTTTATAAATGCTCACTAAAACCATTTAAATTTTTATAAAAATAGTTAACTTTCATAGGGTTTAAGTAGCAGCTTTTATTAAAGTTATGAGGACTATTGTTGGATTCCCCCCCCGAAACACACATACACATGCATGTGTACACATTTTTTTATATGTGCTCAGGACTTGACATAACATCTGGGACACATTGGGAAAACATACCATGCCAAATCATTGACATAAAATGCAAAGTCAGCTAACTGCTGCTGAATATACATTAGAGATGAATGAACAAGGAAATGTCTACATTTTGGACTTCATTTTTTTAATATGTAATTCATAAGACATATGTTTAAAATATGTGGGTTATTTTTCTGTTATCTGTCTTAATTTTTAAAAGTGAAAAAGGCAACGAAAAATAAGTCTGTGATAAATGTAATCATTTTCTCTATTTTTATCAATGCATTTGTTGAAATAATTATCTCTTGGCTTGTCAGAATCCTTTCAGAATTGAAATGCCTCAAGATATGAAGTTAGTGCTCTAATATATCAGACATTTAGCTTTATTCCTTTTTGTTGAAGTATCGACTTAAATCACAAGAATCACATGCTCTCTGTCTTTGTGAGAATACTAATTTAAAAAAGGAAACTATACTAAGGAGCCATTATTAATTTTACTATTAAAATGCTTATAAATATATAGTATAAATTCACAAGGTCAGTAGTCGTACATAACAAAGCAAAACTTTTTTTTACATAATTAAGTCTTAGGCCTCTCCTATAAAATCACTTAAAATGAGTTGATCCATGATTACTCTGAAAGTCTGAACCTACTGAAAGTTAAAAGAAGTATATTTGTAACAGTTTCCTAGAAGTCAAACAAAATTATCCATCCATTGTTAAAAATAAATTACACAATGAAAAAATATTTAACTGTGAACTGTAACTGCTGAATTTCTTAAATTCCCAGAAGAAAGGTACAAAATAATGAGAATAAGGAGTAAAAGACTAATTAGTCATTAAAGTAATACAGATAATCATACATAACTTTTAGATACAGAAAAACAAAAAGCAGTTCTAGGATGTGATTAATGTTTTACTTTTCAAATCGGGGTTTTTGTTTTCTTTGGGTAAATAGCCAGTGCTGGAATGACTGGATGGTATAGAATTACTATTTTTAATTTTTTGAGGAATCTCCACTTTGTTTACCACAGTGCCTGCCAGTTTACATTCCCACCAACAATGCACGAAGGTTCTTTTTTTTTCCACCTCAGTGCTGACAGTTGCTGTTTTTTTTGGTTTTATCTTTCTGATACTAGCTATTTTGAGAGGTGTGAGGTGGTGTCTCCTTGTGGTTGGATTTACATTTCCCTGATGATTCATGATATTGAGCATCTTTCCATGTGTCCCTTGCCCATCTGTAGGTCTTCTTTGGCAAACATGCATTCAGGTCCTTTGCCCACTTTTTGATTGGATTATTACATTTTTGATGTTGAGTTGTATAAGTTCTTAATATATTTTGGATATTAGCTCCTTATTGGTTATATCATTTGCAGATATCCCCCCCCCCCGGTAGGTTGCCTTTTCATTTTGTTGATGGTTTCCTTCACTGTGCAAAAGCTTTTTATATTGGTATAGTCTGCATAGTTCATCTTTGCTTTTGTTTTTCTAGAGTGCATATTTTTTGCATCTCTTAATCTTATCACCCTCACCACCTACTTTCTTCTTCGCCAAGAGCAGTAAAAATCCAATCTGGTTTAAAGGCCTCTTAATAAGATTGTATTATGTGTATCAGTGACCAGTTTCTTTGATGAAGCACCCATGATGTTAGAAAAGTCTTGTGCTTAATTTTTCGACTAGTTGTCTAGCTCTGTGTAATTTCTAACCTTTAAAATGGCAATCTTTCTAACTGTCGTGAAGTAAGGGCACAGCCCTCTCCCTCTAAGTGGTCAGTTTTCACTGGGTTTCCTTTTGAGAGATAATTTATAACACCCATTTATTCAAGAACTTGCAGCCTGCTTGTTTGTTAGCCTAACCACTTAGGTCGTTTTGCCCATGTTGTATTTCTCATTCCTCCTCCGATACAGCATGTCCTTACGGATTCGGATCCTGACCCTGAAGGTGACAGCAGTATTATTGAGCGTGATAGTGAGCGTCCTTATTTAAGTCTCTTTTTTTTACATACACAGTGACTGGCAGTTAGTGTTTCTCATGACTAATATAGTAAATGCTTCCATCGGATGATCTACCCCAAGGGAATTCACTTGCATGTATGGCACCGTCTTCTAAGTGGACAGTTTATTGGTCAGGTTCCTTTCCAGCCCCTCTTAAACTGAGGCCTTTGTGTTGGCCTGGAACAAAAATTAGAAGAGCAATTCAAAGCATCATTTACCAAAACATGGTACGTAAAACTCTAAAAATGAGACATCTGTTAAAGCTGTTTTCTGTCATACATATGGTTTGAGGGTTTATACATTTTTTAGCCTTACATACTATCCTGGCACTGCTGCGTATCAGAATAACACATAGCCGGCAGTAGTTAATGTGTAAGCTGTGTTGGTACGGTCATGTCTAAACAGCCTTCATAGAGAGCCTTTGAGGAAAGAATGTGTGTTTTCATTTCTCATGAAATTAGCATTTGGGAGCTAAAAGAGCATCTTAGCAGAATTGCTCCTTGAGACCAAGGGACCGTCTTTATTTCTTATCTCAGCCACAATGTTAAGTTTCACAGGCTCTCACAATCTCCCTTTGGTTGGCTTATTAATAATGGAATGCTATTTTGTATTGTTTATAGGTGAATGTACTCCTCATGACTGCATCAAAACAGCTCCTACATTTAAACGTCTTAATTATGTCGAGTTGACATCACATGTCATCTCCTTGGCATTGCTTTTCTCTTCTGAGGATAGCAGTGGTTGATTGTTTCCATTCAAAGTGTTTGCAACATTTATTCCAGGCTTTTCCTCATCCTTTTTTGCCAGAATGGTTAAAGGATGTAGGATAATTGTGGGAAGGTAGGCTTGGGTAAGACCTCACTGTAGGTACTTTTTCATGACTCAGTTTCACCAGGTAAAGTTGTTAAAGACTTGAATGCCTCAGTTTCTCTTTTAGCATGATTTTGCAAAATACTGACAAATGGCCTTAACACAAATAAAAATAAAACAACTCACATTTGTATCTGCAGAGTTTATTGTAACCCTGTGCTTTTAATTTTAGCACAATGAGCTTCAATATGGTTGGCAAATCCTTTACTACTCTATCATCCTATATAATGTTTAAAATATTGTTCTAACTCTGAACTCATAAATATATGCTATCTTCTCTGGCTACAGGATTTAGAGCTTTAGTAGCCAGTAGAGGCTATACATTTAGAGTAAAGATTAGGAATTGCATAGAAAATTATTCAAATGATGAAAATGTCACCTTAACACATTTGTGGATTAATTCATTCAAGAAATATCGAGTGTTTTATATAATGTACTGTCTAGTGATACTGTGTAGAATATGACAATGAAAAAGTAGCCAACTTTCAACGAGTTTCAAGCATACTGGAGAATAATATATGGAGAAATAATTATTATTTGTCAAAGCAAATACATTAAGAGACATACAAATACTATTCAGGGTTAAAGTAATACTTTATTAAATTTCTCTGAGGCGATTTGGAGAAACTTAATGCAGAAGGCTCAGTAAATGAAGTCACTAAAGATAGGTGAATATATGGAAGCGTAATCAGAAATAATGGCTTTTTCAGGTGGGGCAGGAAATCTACAAAGAACAAAGGCATAGTGAAGAGAAATCTCAATATTTAGGTAGCAGGAAAAAGCTAACTTTCACTGGCATGGGAGTTTTTAAAGCTGTGTAATGGGAGAGAGTTAGAAAGTTAGGTTGAAGTTTCACAAATTGCTGAACTTGAATACCAAGTTTTTTTGGCAGACAATGGCAAGCCACTAAAGATTTTCAAAGTGTAAAACTACATAAACAGGTCTATGCTGTAGTCATATTATTTTGTCAATAGATGCTGGTTTACAAATGAGTGATGTGAGACCAGAGGCAAGGAAAGCACTTAGGAGATGTTTGCCGCTGTCCTGGAGAAGATATTCAGGGACTGTTCTTTCTACCTGGGCTGGCACTGGCAGAGGTCATGTGCTACAGAGGCTAGAGAGGAAGAACCAGCTAACCCAGGTTATTGAATATGTTCTCAAAGATGACCTTTAAGTGATCTGGAATAACAGATTGTGAAAATGACTATTACTTTTTTTTAATGGCAAATGCAGGGGAAACAGGAATGAGCACCATTTTGGAAATACTGAGCTTAATATGCCATGTGAATGTATCAGGAAATCAATTTGTAATGTTCCTGAGATTTGGAGTTGTTCCTGCAGCTCTGTCTGCGTAATGATGAAGGACAGAGACGGGGGGGGGGGGGGGCACTGAGTTGATGCAGACTCCCTTTTTTGTTCAAACACATAAATATAACCACTTTTAAAACATACAGCCAAACTCAGAAAAGAAAGTACTCAGATTTCATCAAAGAAAGTGTGGTAAGCATGCAGGTTGATGCCACTAGCACATGGGGTCTCTGTTTCAGATATAATCCCTAGTGGCTTGAAAATGGGATTTTAATGTCTACATGGGAAAAAGACAGATATTCTACTAAAGCATGGATTTGAAAGTGATTATTCCTGGAGCCAGGAATCACCTCCTTGTGAATGCAAAGTCAGGGGAACTTGTGGTGTATTCTGGAAACTCAAATTAAGAAATACAGGTAGAAATTTGTCCAAGAACTGCTAAAGTCCACAGGACAAGGACAAAAGGAAGCCAGATCTTATTTATAGGGACATTTGAATAAGTCAAGACACTTGTGGAACTCCTACAGAAACTAAAATCACCAAAGACACAATAAAAAATAATAAACCACATGATAATACAAAGTACCATAAGAAAAAAGCAAAAAGAAAAAACAGGAAAATTTTAACAGAAAAGAAGGAAAGAGAACAATCTGAATAGAAGATTATAAATTAACTCCTCAATGTAAAGAGGAAAAGGAAGAACATAAAAGAACAGCTCTTTAAAAAAAAAATAATGAAGCTTTTACAAGAAGAAACATTTCTTGAAATGAAAAATACATTTATTAAATGAAAACAATGATTGCATTGAACAGCAGATTTACATACAGTTGAAAGGGGTTTTAGTGATTGCAAGTAGGATTTAAGGAAATTGCAATAATCAAACACAGAAAAAATTAATAGAACTTTTAAAAATGAAGTTAAGAGAGAATGCCTAACAAAATTTTCAGAAGGAGATAAAAGGGAAATTAGATGTGAGAGATAGGTTTGATGAACTAGTACCTTGAGGATTTTCTAGATCTAAAGAAAAACATCAATGTAAAATTAAAGAAGTATAACAAATCCTGACCTTCTCATGGTAAAATGTAGACTATTAGATATAAACAGAGAATCCTAAAGATAATAGAGAACAAATTACTATAAAATTGCTATAAAGGCATTACCATTAGATAGCAAAATTCTCATCAGCAAAATGGAGACCAGAGATAGTGAAATATGTTCAAAATGACAGAATAACTTAATCTAGAATTTTATACCTAGCCAAACTATTATACATTAATGAAGATAAAACAAAAGCATTTGCTGACAAAATGGTCTGCAAAACTCAACCATTGGTGAAAAAAAATACTAAAGCATGTTAAGCCAGCAGTAAGAAATGCATTAAAAAAAAAAGAAGAAAGAAATGGAGAGATTGTTGTTTGGGGCTTCAGCAGATTAGATACGATTTGAGATGGGTCTGTGAGAAATTTAACCACCAGCCAATCAAAAATAGAGCAAAGGTTCTATGGCATAGTAGTGAGATTCTTGAGACTAGCTACTCTCAAATCTGTGTATTATCCCTTTTTTTATATACGGGAATCAATCTGGCAATCGGGTAGGTAGCATTGCTAATGGTTTAGTGGTTTTCAATTTTGACAAAGTAATAGAGCTTTAGAAATTATTTTCAAGTATTAGTGGTTGAATTTCATTCCCTAAGTTTGTGATTTAATTGGTTTGGAGTGTGTCCTAAACATCAGGGTTTTGTTTTTTAAGCTCCCCAAGTGGTTCTGTGCAGGCAAGTTTGAGAGCTGCCCTAATAAATTGTTAGAGAAGAGCAGAAATCTAGAAATTGACTCTAGCCACTAGTCAAAGCAGATGATGTAGACTATTTTTATCATGGTAGAGACCTTCTCATACTTACGAAAGTATTTCACTTATTACCAGCAGCAAGCTTTTTCTGTAAAGGACCAGACAGTAATATTTTAGGTTTTGTGGGTCAGATGGTCTCTGTGCAACTACTCACCTCTGCTCGTATGCAGAAATAGCCATAGATAATAGGTAAACAGATGGGCATGGTGGTATTCCAATAAAATTTTACTTGCGAAAGACTAATGAGCAGGATTTGGCCTGTGGGTCTTAGTTTCCCAACTTCTGCTTATAGAATATTAAAGTAACTTAACATAGTTGAGAACCGTCACATTTGTTTTGGAGAAGGTAGCCCCATGTATGAATAGGTTAAAGGAGCGGCCCCTCACAAGAATGGAGAAGAATATATGAAGATGAGATGCAGTATAATATGAAGACCCAGGCAAACCTGGGAAGGAATCAGAGGGAAAACTTGAATGAATGAAAATGCACGTGGACAAAGTTGGAATCAATGGAATATGAACACCAGGCAAACCTGGGAAGGAATCAGGGAAAACTTGAGTGAATGAAAATGCACGTGGCCAACTTAAAGTTACAGCACAAAGGGGTGGCTATGGCTAGATAAGTTGAGAATGCAGGAGAGGTTAATTTGCTTTTATTGTTTTGCACTTGCTTTTCTTGTTTCTTTTCTATTTTTTTTCATATTTAGAGGGATGGCATGTAAATGCATGGCTTGGATTTTCTATTTAATCACATTTAGATATTTTGCGTTTAGAAGAAAGGTGAGTATACACACACGTAGGAAATACATATTTATCTGTAATCATTGTATCTGAATTGAAAATGTTTGTTCTTTTTCAACCTTAGCCACCTTTGCCAAGTGTTAGGTTTATGTAACATTTTCTTTCCAATTGTCTTGATTAAATTTATACAGATTATTGAAACAAAATTAAATTATAGTAATTATTAAGAGCAGAGAAATGGATTTCCTCTCCAGCATAACTTTCAAATCTTAATTGAATTAGCCTCTTTACTCGTTCTGTCTTCATCACTGCTTACCTGATTTAGTAAATTGCTTATTTAGTTGAATTCCAAAACACAACTTTTATTCACATTTTAATCCTTTTGAAATTAGATTACATCTTTGGAATCAATGGGTATGGACTGAATCATTGAATAAATACTTTGCTTTTTTACTCTAAAATCTGTTATGAAATTTATAGTGTATCTTATAATGGACAGCATCTTAGAATCATGGAAATAACAGTCTTATGGTCTGTCTTGTTTTTGCCTGCACCTTCCCTCTGCCAACCGCTTCCAGAGTTCTTGAAGAGTTAACATTTCTGGAAAACTACTCTGATCTTGTCACTACCTTACCTAATAATTTTGAGTGATCTCAAAGTTCAGACTCCTTGGCGTGGCATTCAAGGGCCTTATTATCTAAAGCCTGTTATATTCTGGCTCAGAAAATTGGATCTCCAGCCTCATTTCCTACCACCCCTCTCTCACTCATGTGAATTGCTTCATCCCTGACAATCAAACACATGATGCATTATTTTAATAGAAGCATTGTAAAATCTCTGAGGAAAGTTTAATAAAATGGGATTGGTGTTGAGCTGAAAATAGCTAAAACAGGCTTTTTCTAAGGCTTAATACTTTAAGATGGAAAAGTATCATTATCATTTCGGGAAATGCTTGACTTGTTATATTGTTGAAGAAGCTTATGGAATATCTTTATTTGGAGTCTTTTAAACATAGACTATAAACTCTTCTGTTTGGGATGATTTAGGTATACCCACAGGAGATAAACAAGATGAACTTTGAGGTTGTGGCCAGGTTTAGGAGTTTTGGGGTGATTAATGACTGTATCTACACGAGGCCAAGAGATCCAGATGGGAGTGAAGAGAAATTCAGTTAGTCATCTACATGCTCTGTCTCTATGATTCCAAAGACCGGGATATTTAACAGTTGAATGTATGTATTTACTTAAATAAAACTATGTAGTTCAGTGGTATTTTCTGCTTTGAATGTTCATATACTGCTATAGTATAACTCCACAAGATAAACACCTGTTACATTAGTCCCATCTGCCATCAAGTAACATATATCAAATTGTAATTACTAGATAAAAATGTGAGTGAAATTAAAAATGTTCCAAAATTGTTTTTGTTCTGAGAATAATAATGAACTTGTGTAAAATACATTTTTGATGACTTTTTAGCTATTTCTTAATTTTGATAAAATGAAAATTAGGAAATTATTTACCATCATCTATGTATTTATATGGTTCTGTATTTTAAATTTAGGTACGTGTCATGTGCCCTGGGCTGTCCATATGAAGGAAACATCACACCACAAAAAGTGACAGAAGTAAGATACCCCTGGTTTTCTGGTTCTTGGTAAAATGATGTATATTATTTTAAAAAGTGGCCTATTTTCCCTACTGTGTTTGGTATCTGCACAACAAAGTTTAAGGAGAACCATGGAATGGAAGACAAGTTTGATTACTTAACTAATAGCTTGGTTTTGACACTGAAGATGGATATATTGGCTGGCTACAACTCTTCAAAGTGAAATAACATTTGAGTTTTATCATTTGGGTGCGCAAAGGTGAAGGAATAAAAACAGCTATTTCACTTTTACATGGGTAGAACTCAGGGAGTAGCCTTTCCACATTCCATCAGAATATCAGGTCAGTTTGTGCACACACACTTCAGCTTCGCTTTGGCTGCTCCGGGAAGGTCCCTTTGTTTCTGTCCTGCATACTTTGGCACCTGTATCAGAGTATACACTGCTTTTGCTGTACACTGTTTCTGTTCCTTTCAGATCCGATAGCTCTCACTGCTGAGATTCACGTTGCTTTTATTAGAGAGCAGTTTTGTGGCAATAGATTATAGGCGTTAAAGACCTGCTTATTGAAGTTCATTTTCTACTTCCTGTTCCTATTTATTGATACCAATGAATACAAAATAGTCTTTGAGACTATATTAGCCTCTCAAACACATTTGTATATGAAATATATTAATGTGCACCTGTTGTTAAGGCTGTTATTTTCATACATTTTGTAATGCGGTACCAAAGTAGTGAAGATAGCATTGTTAGAAAATCAGAATTTAGGCAGGATAAACCTCAGTATGGCTAAAGCCATTCCTCTTTTGTGCTTTCATTTGAACTTTTGAAATTTACTGCAGATTGTTTTCAAATGAGTTCTATCCCACAGTCTATTTTTTAAGCAAGACCTTTGCATACAGAGGCAGATACACTATAAAATAAAGAAGCTTCAGTGTTGTAGTCCTTCACCGGCATGAAGGACTTTGTTATTAATTTGCATTCACAGTTACATATTCTTTTCTTAAAACTTCCAAACTGATACAACTTCAGGCTCCACAAAAACCAGGCTCCAGCTCTACCTGTCCACCAGACCCCTTGCTTCTCTGCCTTTTGCCTCATAGAGTCTCTGGATGGAGCGCACATACCCTCAGGCTCTGTGCCTGCACCAGGATGCTGGAGGATTTGCTCAGGAGAATCGCATAATTGGCAGACTGGAAGCATTAGGAGTTGATGATCAGCAACCTTCAATGAGCCTTCTGTGCTATTCTACTACGTTTTGTGGCCAACTCACTCTCTTACTCTCTGCAGTCGCCGTTGCAGACTGTTCACTCTGTTCAAGCTTCTAGTTCTTCTCCTCATTTACTCCCCTGTATATTCAACTGCTTAGAATCCTTCCTGTTGACCACAACAGTCAGGTCTCTTCCATCTGGAAGTTTCCTTTCTTAATTAAGCATCCACATCTAGTTATTGGCTACCTATTTTTATTCCTCTACATCTAAACTTCTTCAACGAGCTGTCTACACTACTAGTGTTTATTTCCTCAGCTGTCACCAGCTTTTCATCATCCTCCAAGGTGACTTCTAGACCATTCGCTTCACTGAAATCCATCTTTGTAAGACCACCGCTTAGCACTTGGGTTAAAAAATGCAAGATCATATTCAGTACTCATCTTGACACCTTAGTAGAATTTCGGACTGCTGACCATTTGTCCTTGTTGACACCCTTGTATTCCTTAAGCTCCCTTGATACCACACTCAGGGTTTTCCTCCAACTGTGGTTAGGTTTCTCTTTTGAAACTTCATTGTCCTCTCCCTGGCCATTAAGAAATTCCTGCATTTAATAGGCAGTAGAGAAGAATGAGCATTATGCTTTTTTTAAAAATTCAAGTTTCCGTCCAATGATAGTCTCCTACCTTGACTATGGAGCCCTTCTGAGTACTCTCCAACTTGTTTTTGATATCGTTGATAGTACCTTTCTGAAACATAAATCTAATATTGCCACTACCTCCACCACCCCAACAGTCTATCATGGCTCTCTATTGCTCTTATGATAGAATCCTCAACCAAAATTCTCAGCTTGGCTGGTTTGCAAGACTCTGTATCCTTTGCCCTAGATCTACCTCACCAGATTTAAGTATCTTCATTCCCCCTTGGTTTTTGCTTTCTTGCCACACCTGCCCATTATATTTGACTTTTTCCCTATCTGGAATTCCATTTGGATTTTCTATTTCAGCTGTCTGGAACACGTTATATTCCTCCTGAAACATTCTTGTTACCCCTTCTCACCGTCTTCAACAAGTTAATGCGTACTTTATCTCAAGCTGTCACTTAGGCCCTTCCTACTTGATAGATGTAGATCAATTTCCTTTGCTGCATGCTCTTAGAATCCAGTTTCTTTGTTCCAAATTCTCATTTTACTTGTAGTTACACATTCTTGCGTAGAATTGATTGAGTTCTATCTTCAGTTGACTCCAGGCTCCACAACAGCATAAGCCATCTCAATACATGTATGCTTATTATATCCCAGAACCTAGCATAGTGCCTGTCATAAAATGGACACTGAAGCAATACATAATAAATGAGTTACAGTATTCTTGTACATATGCCGGATATTGTACAAAGCCGTTTTTATATATTCTCACTTCATTTTCATAACCAACATGTCCTTATTAACATCATCATTAATGTAATTTACATTACATCAAAAACTAAGGATATACTGCATGGTGACTAACATAACATAATAAATTATTTTAAAAAAGGAAAAAAATTAATAAAGCTTAGAAAATATGCTAAATAGGGGTATTTATTGTCTCTATTTTACAGAGGAGATGCTGAGGCTTAAAAAATTTAATCTTCTACCCACTCTCACATGACTAACATGAGTGGCAGCTGAAATTTAAATCCAGGCTTGTCTGATTCCAGAACTCATGTCTTTGTCAACATACCTAATTCTGCCTTCTTGCCATTCATATTGCTCTTCGAAAGTGACATTAGTTATCCAGCATAAAGGGAACTTGCAGTTTCCTTTGGACAAGTGCATCCATTTATGAACCAGAAAAATTAAATTAGAAATATTGACTCTACCAATCACAAAACTACTTACTGACAGAGCTGGAACTAGTATTGATAGCTCTTGACCTCTAATCTGAGGCCTTGAGAAATACTACTTCCAAAGTAAATTTGTAATGCTTCTGTTTTGATTAAAGGGTTGAGAAAGTAAGCCTCCCATAATTGAAATTGTAGCCTATAATTTCATAACTGAACTGTGTAGGTAGGTAGTTATGATTCTATGGCAAACTTGAATATTAGAAAAATATGGTAATGTCTTTAAAACTTTTATATAACGTGTAGGATTTAATAAACAAGAAGAGGACCAGAAAACCAAAAGAAATGTTTCCCAAGGATATGTAACTGATCTTAGCTGTGACTTTAATTTCTAGGTGATATTTGCTAAGGAATAACAGAGTTTGAGTCTGTCCATTTCCATTGTTTTACTAGCTCCTCACCTTTCCCAACAGGTATCTAAGAGATTGTATGGCATGGGCTGTTATGAGATCTCTCTGGGAGACACCATTGGAGTGGGAACTCCAGGAAGCATGAAGAGAATGTTGGAAAGTGTAATGAAAGAAATCCCACCTAGTGCTCTTGCTGTTCACTGCCATGACACATATGGACAAGCCTTAGCAAATATCCTTACGGCCCTGCAGGTATTTTGTATTATTCGTGTTTATGTGTAAAATAGGTATCCTTACTTATAAACGTTAAGAGCATTAGTGGGATAATATTTATAAATTGCCATGAATATGGTGTTTAAGCAGTGTCTACCACGTGACAAGCGCTCAGGAAATATCTGTAAATTACACATTTATTTTAGGGCAATGATGTCTCCTGTTGTTAATTTGATAAAATTTGTTCTTTTTTGCTGAAGGGTAGTTGACATACAATATTAGTTTTAGGTGCAACGTAGTAATTCAATAATTATATATATTATAAAACGATCACCACAGTAAATGTAGTTATTCTCTGTCACCATATAAATTTTAAACAATATTGACTATGTTCCACATGCTTTCCATGCTTATGACTTTGTTTTATAACTGGAAGTTTGTACTTTTTAATACCATTCACCTATTTTACCCATTCCTCCTACCCTCCTCCCTTCTGGCAACCAAGGGTTTGCTCTCTGTATTTATGAGTCTATTTCTGCTTTTTCTTTGCTCGTTTGTTTTGGTTTTTAGATTCGACATATAAGAGAAATCGTATAGTATTTTTCTTTTCCATCTGGCTTATTTGCAGCGCTCATGTTGCAAATGGAAGATTTCATTCCTTTTTGTGGCTAATATAAATGCAGTATATTTGTGTGTGTTTGTGTGTGTGTACACAAAATGCAGTATTAGCAGAGTAGGCGTATATATACATATATATATATGTATCACATCTTCTTTATCCTTTTATCTATTCATGGACACATAAATTGCTTTTATATCTTGGTTATTGTAAATAATGCTGCCACAGAACAGATAGATACACGTATCTTTTTAAATTAGTGTTTTTGTGTTCTTTAGGTAAATGCCCAGAAGTTGAAATACTGGGTTGTATGGTATTTCTTTTATTAATTTTTTGAGGAAATTCCATACCGTTTTCCACAGTGGCTGCATCAATTTACATTTCCAGCAACAGTGAACGAGGGTTGCTTTTCCTCCACATCCTCACTAGCGCTTGTTATTTCTTGTCTTTTTGGTTCTAGCCATTCTGACAGGTGTGAGCCAATATCTCATTGTGGTTGTGATTTGTATTTCCCTGATGATTACTCATACTGAACATCTTTTCATGTGTCTGTTGGCCATCTGTATGTCTTCTTTAAAAAAAAAAAATGTCTATTCAGGTTCTCTTCCTATTTGTAATTGGATTTTTTTGGTGTTAAGGTGTGTAAGTTCTTTATATGTTTTGGGTGTTGTCCCCTTATTGGGTGCCTCATTTGCAAATATCTTCTCCCATTCAGTAAGATGCTTTTTTGTTTTGTTGGTTTCCTTCACTGTGCCAAAGCTTTCTATGTTGGTGTAGTCCAAGTAGTTTAATTTTGGTTTTGTTCCCTGTGCCTGCGGAGACAAGTATAGAAAAATATTGCTAAGGCCAGTGTCTAAGAGATTACGAGCCTGTGTTTTATATTAAGAGTTTTATGGTGTCAGGTCTCATATTTATGTTTTTAATCCATTTTGAGTTTATTTGTGTGTGTGGTGTAAGATAGTGGTTCAGTTTCATCCTTTTGCATGTGGCTGTCCAGCTTTCCCAACACCATTTATTAAATTGATGGTCTTTTCCCTATTGTATATTCTTGACTTCTTTTGTATATTCTGATGTCCTTTGTCATAGATGAATTAACCATAAAATGACAGGTTTACTTCTGGACTCTCTACCCTGTTCTATTGTGTCAGTTTTTGTGCCAGAGCCATACTGTTCTAATTACTCTAGCTTTGTAGTATATTTTGGAATCTAGGATTGTGATACCTCCAGCTTTGTTCCTCTTTGTCAAGATTGCTTTGACTGTTCAGGGTGTTTTGTACTTCCCTACAAATTTTAGCATTGTTTGTTGTAGTTATGTGAAAAATGTTGTTGGTATTTTGATAAGGATTGCATTGAATCTTTAGATTATTATGGGTTGTATGAACATTCAATGATATTAATTCTTCTAATCCATTAGCATGATACAGCTTTCCCTTTTTTTTGTCATCTTCAATTTCTTTAATTAACATCTTACAGATTGCAAACTGCATGTCTTTCCTGCTTGGTTAAATTTATTCTTAGGCATTTTATTCTTATTGATGCAATTGTAAATGGGATTGTTTACTTCATTTTTCTTCCACTTTGTTATTACTGTATAGAAATGCAACAGATTTTTCTTTATTTTCTATCTTGCAACATCACTTAAATCATTTTGTAACACCAACAGCATTTTGGGTGTAATCTTTAGGGTCATATATATAGTATCATGTCATTTGCAAGTAGTGACAGTTCTACTTCTTCCATAACAATTTGGATTTTTTGTTTGTCTGATTGCCGAAGCTAAGATTTTTAGTACTATGTTCAATAAAACTGGCAAGATTGGATATCCTTATCTCATTCCTGATGTTAGCAGAAAAGCTTTCTGCTTTTTGCCATCGAGTATGATATTAGCTGTGGGTTTGTCATATGTGGCCTTTAATATGTAGAGGAATGTTACCATTACACCTACTTTTTTGAGAATTTTTATTAAGTGATGTTGAATTTCATCAAGTGCTTTATCTGCATCTATTGAGATGATAAGATTTTTATTCTTCATTATGTTAATGTGCTATATCATGATATTGATTTGTGGATATTGAATCATCCTTGCTTCCCTTGAATAAATTCCACTTGATTATGGTGAATGATCCTTAATGTATTATTGATTTGGTTTGATAATATTTTGTTGAGGATTTTGCACCTATGTTTATCAGAGACATTAGCCTGTAATTTTCTTTTTTAATAGTGTTTTTATCTGTTTTTTATTGTTGTTGTTTTTGTATCAGGGTAATGATGGTTTTGTAGAATGAATTAGGAAGGTTTCCTTCCACTTTAAATTTTTGGGATAGTTTGATAAGGATAGATATTAACTCTTCTTTATATGTTTGGTAGAATTAACCTGTGAAACCATCTGGTTCTGGACTTTGTGGGGAATTTTTTGATCACTGATTCAATTTTTCAGAGATAGTAATCAGTCTTTTCAGATTTCCCATTTTCCTTATTCAGTGTAGGAAGAGTATATATTTCTAGGAATTTATCTATTTCTTTTAGGATGTCCAAATGGGAGTGTATAATTTTTCATAGTAGTCTCTTATAATTCTTTGTATTCCTATGGCGTTGGTTGTCATTTCTCCTCTTTCATTTCTGATTTTATTTGTGTCCCCTCTCTTTTTTTTCTTGATGAATCTGGCTGTCAATTTTGTTTACCTTTTCAAAGACCCTAATCTTAATCTCATTGATCTTTTCTACTGTAGTTTTAGTCTCTATTTAATTTATTTCACTCTGATCTTTATTACTTCCTTCTAACTTTGGGCTTTGTTTGTTCTTTTTCTAGTTTCTTTAGGCATAACATTAGATTGTTTTTTTGAGATTTTTGTTGTTTCTTGAGATAGGCCTTTTTCTTTCTAAACCTCCATCTTAGAACTACTTTTGCTGTGTCCTGAAGATTTGGATCTAATGTCTTTCTGTTTTTATTTGTCCCTGTGTATTTTTTGATTTGCTCTTTGATTTCTCTGGAGACCCACTGGCTGTTTACTAGCATGTTGTTTGGCGTCCACTTGTTTGGTTTTTTGCTCTTTTCTTTTTTTTCTTGTAATTTATTTCTAGTTTCATTCTGTCATGTTTGGAAAAGATCCTTAACATGATGTCAGTCTTCTTAAATTTATTGAGACATGTTTTGTGTCCTAATGTGTGATCTCTTCTGGAGAATATTCCATCTACGCTTGAAAGAATGCATATTCTACCATTTTTGGATGGAATTTCTGATATATCTGTTAAGCCCATCTGGTCTAATGTGCTGTTTAAAGCCAGCATTTCCTTATTGATATTCTGCCTGGATGATCCACCCATTGATATAAATGGGCTGTTCAATTTCCCTACTATTATTCTATTACTGTCAATTCCTCCCTTTATGTCTGTTAATATTTGTATTATATATTTAGTTGCTCCTGTGGTTGCATGCACAGATATTTATAATTGCTATATCCTGTTCTTGGATTGATTCCTTTATCATTTTGTAATGTCCTTTTTGTCTCTTGTTAAAATCTGTGTTCTAAAGTCTATTTTGTGTTATACAATATTGCTGTCCTCGCTTTTTTGTTTCTATTTGCATGGTATGTCTTTTCTATCCCTTCACTTTTAGTCTATATATATCTTTAGGTCTGAAGTTAGTCTCATAGGCAGCTTATAGATGGGACTTGCTTTTTTTATTCAGTCAGTCACCCTATGTCTTTTGATGGAGCATTTAGGGTATTTACATTTAATTTTTGATAGGTTTATACCTATTGCCATTTTGTTAACTGTTCTCTGGTTGTTTTTGTAGTTCTTCTATGTTTCTTTCTTCTTCTCTTGCTCTCTTCCCTTTTGATGAGTGACTTTCCTTAGTGTTATGCTTGAATATCTCTGCCTTTAGTGTTTGCGAATCCATTATAGGTCTTTGGATTGTGTTTACCATGAGGTTCACATATAACATCCTAAGTGTATAGAAGTTAATATTAAGTGGATGGTTGCTTAAGTTAGAACACGTGTAAAAGAACGTTTTTATTCCTCCCTCTCTGTGTTTTATGTGTATGATGTCTATTTTCTATCTTTTGATTTTGTGAATTCCTTAACTAATATTTTAGACGGAATTGATTTTCCTTTTTTATCTTCATACTAGCTTTATACTCGATTGATTTACTACCTTTGTTTGTTTGTATGTTTGCTTTCACTAGTGCAATTTTTTCCATTAATGATTTTCTTCTAGTTATTGCCTTTTCCATTTAAAGAAGTCCCTTTAAGACTTTTGATAAGGCTGGTTTAATGGTAATGAACTTTAAGTTTTGTTTGTATAGGAAACTCTCTCTCCCTCAATTCTGAAATAACCTTGCTATGTAAACTATTCTTAGTTGTAGGTTTTTACTTTTTAGTACTCTGAGTGTATCATGCTACTCTCTTCTGGCCTGCAAAGTTTCTGCTGAAAAATCAGCTGATAACCATATGGAATTTCCCTTGTATGTAATTAGTTGCTTTTCTCTTGGTGCTTTTAAGTTCTTCTCTTTAATTGTTGACATTTTAATTATTCTGTGTCTTGGTGTGGACCTTCTTAGGTTCATCCTATTAGTGGCTCTTTGTTCTTCCTGGACCTAGCTGTCTTTTTCATTCCCCAGCTTAGGGAAATTTTCAGCTCTTATTTCTTTAGGTAATTTTTCTGTGCCTTTCTCTCACTTCTTCTTTTGGGATCCCCATATTGTGAACATTAGTACACTTGATGTTGTTTCAGTTTCCTTAACCTGTCCTTGTTTAAAAATTTTTTTTGCCGTTCATCTTGGGTGCTTTCCATTACCCTTCCTTCCAGATTGCTGATCCATTCTTTTGCATCCGCTAATCTGTTGGTAGTGCATTTTTCATTTCAGTTCATTTCATTTCAAACCAGCTTTAACTGTTTCCTTTTTAAATTTCAGTTGTTGTTGTTGAAGTTCTCACTGAGTTCATCTACCCTCCTCTCAAGTCCAGTGGGCTTCTTTATACCAATAATTTTGAACTCTTTGTTAGGTAGATAGCTTATCTCTGTTTTATTTAGTTCTTTTTTTTTTTTAAGCTTTGTCTTGTTCTTTTGCTTGAAGCATATTCATCAACTCCTAATTTTGTTTGACTTTCCGTGTGTGTTTCTATGAATTAGGTGAAACAGCTACCTGTCCCAGTCTTGCAGAGTGGTCTTGTACAGGAACATCCCCTTTGTAAATGCATGTGCCTGGGGGCTTTAGCTATCTGGCTGGAGCTGGGTAGAATTGGGTTGGGTGCTTCATACAGGAGGTGCCCTGGCAGCATGGGCACAGGCAGGAGATGTCCCCAAGTTGCTTTGTGCCCGGGATGCTTGGCAAAATGGCTGGAGCTGTGGTGGGTACACACTGGGGGTGTCCTATTGTATGCTATGCAGGAGCATCCTTGGTGGGACAGCTGTGTCGGCTGTGGCATTGGTTGGGAGGCTTTGTTGGGAGAACTATATTATGGGGACTGCTAGAGCTGGTGTGAGCTAGGGGCTTGGGACTCACTGAGTTAGCAGGCTGGCTAGAGTGCCTGGACTCTGCTCTTATCTAAGCTGTCAGTGTGGAGAGGGAATGGAAACAATGGTGCTCCCCAATACCTCCAATCCCAGGGAGAGGGTTCTAGCAGTTCCCCCACCGTTTGATCGAATACTCTAGGGTTAGTAAATAGACTTCCTTAACTTAAAGTCTAGGTGCCCTTCAAAGCACTGCTTTTTGGCTGTACTGCAGGTCAGATAAATCTGTGCATAGCCCCTGCCCTGTCCTTCCTTCTGCAGTTCATAGTATAGGGGTAGGATTTCCATTGCTACCATGTCTGCTGCTCTCCTGCCATTTGTCATATGGTCCGTCCATCCCTTTTAGTGTAGAAGCAGTTTATTCAGCCCTCAGTTCCTCTTCAGGAGGAATTCCTGCATATATAGGTATAGACTTGGTGTGTCTGTGGGAGGAGGCAAGCCCAGAGTCGTCTTATGCCACCATCTTGAGCCCCTCAGTCCTGAATTTATTCTTTTTAAAGTATCAATCCTCTTAGAGCTATATCTGGTTTTATCAACTCTTACATGCTTTCAGTCATATAATTTAGTAGACTAAAGTATAATGGCATTTTGAGGAGTACAAAATACAAAGAGTGTTCTCTTTTTTTTTTTTTTTAAGATTTTATATATTTATTTGACAGAGAGAGAGAGAGAGTGTGCGTGAGCATAAGCAGGGGGAGTGTGAGAGGGAGAAGCAGACTTCCCGCCAAGCAGGGAGCCCGATCCCAGGACCCTGGGATCATGACCTGAGCAGAAGGCAGACGCTTTATGGCTGAGCCACGCAGGCGCCCTGATAGAGTGTTCTCTTGTGTTCGTGTAACTAATGCTCTTGTCGTTAATTCAGTGCTCTGTCATGAGAAGATATGGTGCTGAAATAGTCTATATTTTGTTTAGCATATTTTTCTGATCTTGCAGGCATCCTTGTGGAAGGACCCCTGGTTTTTGTCAAGTATATGCTTTTAGATAATCAAAGTAAATAGATCTGGAAAGTTGGATGATTAAAAATTACTTACTAAATTCTAATAACTTAGTTATTTTAGTGTATTTAATACATACGAAAAGTATTTTAAGGGTATATCTTACTATCAGTGTTAGTTTGTTAAACTCGGGTAAAAATAGGTTCACGTAATGTGTTTAGAACCTAAGATTTTGACAACAAAGATAAGACTGTATCAAAACTTTCTTGTGAGGCTGAAAATCGATGTGTAAAGCTTTATGTCATAGACCTAAAGTGTACAGTTGTTTGGCAGAAGTTAAAAAACAATGTGAAGATCAAGCCCTAGAAAAGGCTTATTTTGACTTTGTAGCATATGTGCACAAATCCATATTTATCCTCTGGAAGCAGGCAAGGAATATTGTATTGAATTAGAACAGAAACTGATATCCCATGGACTTTTGGGCGTGGGAATTTTTACAGTGTTCCCTTCCAAGGTATTCTAGTTTCTAAAACAATAGAGAACGAGGCATCACTTCAGGATCCTGTGTTCAGCTACAACTGTAACTTATTAAGTGTTCCTGACCAGCACGTTCCTAAAGACATCTGTCTCTCCCACTACTCCCACCCCTCTGATTCGGATATTCGTTTTTTCAATGCCTCTCTCTCCTCCTCCTTTCCCTTCTTTCCCTTCCCTTCCCCTTCTCGTTCCTTTATATAGGTTTATCTTCTATATGATAACACTCTGAGTAGTAATTTATTTGTGTAGCATATTTACTATATAATAAATGACAATTTATTATTTGGGATTCAGGGCTATAGTGCAAAATCTGGGCACCCAAATTTCTGCTTCTGGAAACTGCCTCTTGAAAATGCCAAAATGCAAAATATTGCTGATTCCCTATTGTGATTTTAATGGTTAACAAGGCCTATTTGAGGAAGTAATGTTTAAAATCAGATGTAAAGCATGAGAACTAACCCCTGCAAGGGGTGTGTCTATGTATGCACGCATGCGCGTCTGTACTTGCCAGTGTGTGAAAAGAGTACTTCAAGCAGATGAAACACCACTTGGTCAGAAGGACTTGGGAGAGGGGAGGATTATGTCCTAGGAACTGAGAGAAGACAAATATATTCAGAAGAGAAGCTAAGCTTTAGGACATATGCTGAATTGGTTGAATTGCAGAGTATCTACTTGGAAAGAAGTGAGGACCAAAATCCTGGGGCATTTTCTCATCTTACAACAGCCATATAAAAGGGTCAGGAAACAACCCTGGGCCCAAGCAAAATATAGGGAGCATGGATGGGAACCTGTATAAGATGGAGAGACCCTTCCAAAATGCCACACTCTCAAAGGGTGAACCAGCAAAAATTCCACCTCACAAGGGAGAAGGCAAGAGTATTCATTATGGCTTTGGCTGTGTAAAGAGGAGAAATACCTAGTCCCTCTTTATACTTCCCAACCTTTTGCCAACCCCCATGTGGATTCAGGGTTCAAATTCACATCTCCTGAAGAATGAAAGAATCAGGCAGATAAATTACTTTTAAATGGTTGTAGGTTAGCGGCACCTTCAGGTGCTAGGAATCATAAAAAATCTTTTCTGAAAGAAAACATCTTCAACTTAAGATGAACTACTTGGGGTATGTGTGTATATGTGTTGTGTGCGTCAAGGGAGGGAAGGGGCTAGGAAGGTGGGTGTTCTTTTTTTTTTTTATTTTTTATTAATTTTATTTATTTGAGAGAGAGAGTGAGACCTAGAGAGAGTGAGCCCAACCAGGCAGAAGGAGGGGAACAAGCAGACTCTCTGCTGAGCAGAGAGCCCGATATGGAACTGGGTCCCAGGACCCCAGGATCATGACCGGAGCAGAAGGCAGACACTTACCCCAAGAGGGTGGGTATTCTCGTCAGCTCCTGTGGCAGTTGGTAGGAAATGTATCTGCAGGTGTCTATAACTGTGTTTTCTATTCTTGATTTATGTACACAGGCACCAGGTAACTATGGGAGGTAGGAGAGCAGAATGGAGGCTGGGGGCCCAGGAAAGCAAGGATATACTTGCAGCTGGTCTTACATTGCCCCAGAGCTTAAGTTGTAGTCACAGTATAAGTAGGTAGAGAAGAGGGTAACAGTGGCTTGTCTAAGAAGCAACATGATGTAAAGCTGGGAGGCAAGTTTATATAAACGAGTGAGGAGATGGTCAAAAAGCAGAGACCTGCCAAGAAAGTTGATGTTGTAAAGTTCTTTTCTCTCTTTTGCCATCCATTTGTATATAGTTTGATACGTCAGTGACAACATAAGAAAGAAATATACACTGCTGCTGTCTTTGAAACCGAGTGTACCTGGGACCATCTTTAATGTTTTGGAACTTGTATGTTCATGAACAAAGCTGGATGTGGTGCTGGACTGTCCCTGTAAACACATGTGTGCTGGTCCCCAGCAGCACTGAGTAATCAAGGCTGAGTTCTCCCAGGTCCTTTGCTCGGCTCCCATCCCCACCCCTCCCCAATAATAACAACCACGACAAAATGACCAGCTTTACCTTTAGTGGAGAAGAAAACATGTCTTGGAAAAAACTGACGATGTTTAAATAGAAGGGAAATCAGAGAAAGTTCTGCTTCATTATGAATGGGGCTAACCTTGGCTTCGGGAAGCAGTGCCCATACTTCATTTTTTAAAATGGAACCTTTGAAGTGGCTTCTTGTTAAATTGGTGGTGGATGTGGAGTGGATATCATTTGCTTTAATTTAGGGCTTGAGAAACAGTTTACAGTGCTCTAAACTGGAAGTTAATATTAAGGCAAGGAGACATATAATAAGTGGAAACTTGGCCACAATGGTAGGAAACAAATGAGAGTTATAAATGGAACGTCCCCCCTCAGTCTGGAAAGCACATACTAATCGCGGAGTAGAGAGATCTTTCTTGGGTTCCCAGGTTTTATTGTATGTTTTTATTACTTGAACATATGACTTATTCAACTGTACATAATTGTGTGGAAGTCAAGAATTCATAATTATCAGATATTTAATATAGAGAAAGAATTCTGAGACTGTAGCTTTAAGTGTGGGATATTTATAACCACTCAAAACTGAAAGAGCAAGAAAATTAGGTGACAAAACATACAACATTTTAGAAATGGAAGAAATGTACACAAACCAATATGTTTATTTTTTTATGTAAAAATTGAGTTTCACCCTTCTTGTGTTCCCAAGTACCCGCGTAAAACGCTAGTGAACAAATTATTTAATCTACTTAATACCAGACAATTGCACAATCTATTATTTTCCCCTCATTCAAATGATCTGTCTTCATAACCAGGTAAAAACAGAGTAAAATAGATGAAGTCCAGTACCACAAATAACAGTACGTGTTAAGTGGTAGCATGGAGACAACAGAATAGGTGATATTAAGCTTTCTCCTAAAGAAATACTTTGTGTCTTTTTTTTCTTAAACTTAATAGACTAATGTGCCTTTCTTCCTAACATTTTCCATATGTTTATTCTCCTTTAGAAAAACCAAATTATTTTCCGAATGTTTATATCAAAGCATTCATTTTTATATTGACTCTTACTAAACCATATTTAAATGCTACCAAACAGCAGATATTTTTTTATGTAATTTATTTTTGAGGTTCTCAAGGAGGATTTTTCAAAATTCCAATCACTAGCCAGAGGAGTCTCACTCTACTCAGTTCTCATCGATAGAATGCATTCAATGATGTCTCCTTCCTTAAATCCCACAAAATTGAGATGAGACGTAGAGTTTCTAGAGTGATTGCCTAGGTAACGCTGCATTTAATACTATCATCACAGTCATTGCAATTAAAGCTACTAATAACAACAGTAATGATAACTTATTACTCAGTATATGAGTAGACCCAGGAGACATAAAGAGTTGCATTACAAATGTGTAAATACATGCATTAGATGTTATTCATTTTTTTTTAACATCAGTGAAGAGCTAAATAGAAATCAGTGAGCAAGAAAGAAAATAAAATGGTGAAATTTGGATACCCCTACAGAGGTTTAACTAAATATATCATTAATATAATCAATAAATATTTAATCAGACACTCTTGTAGGTGTTAGATTCAGAGGCTAAAGTCTCTGAGCAGTGATGCTGTAAAGAAAATTATTTTAGTCTAACTCTGTATTTTCAAAACTTTTTGATTATTTTTTTCTACATAAATAACTTTCTCCAGCACAGTATTCTGTTGGAAGATATTCTCATTGGAAGGTGGGATAATGTATAAATTATTAAAAAAGAAAAAAAAAAACAGATGTAAAAGGACAAGAAGTCCAGCAGAAGTTTAGTGTTGTCCAGATTCAAGTGTGTACAAGCAGGGCTCCTGAGCCATAAAAGTCAGTGTGAAAAAGATGAACAAAGTACCTTCCTATTTGTTTTAAATGTGTTTGGATTGCTTATATCAGTGATGAAAAATGATTAAATATTTGAATAATATTGCTTTATCTCCAATATCTTTTTATTAATATAAACTTCTCTCTGGTTTTAGCAATATGTGATCAGTTTTTTTTTTTCCAGAGGTAACAATTTTTATCTATTTCTGCAACTCCACGGGTTTTTTTAAAATATATCTTTATTTGTCAGAGCGAGAGAGAGAGAGAGAGTACAAACAGGGGGAGCAGCAGGCAGAAGGAGAAGCAAGGAGCCCGATGTGGGACTCGATCCCAGAACCCTGGGATCATGCATGACCAAGCCACAGGCAGACACTTAACTGACTAAGGCACCCAGGCGCCCCTCCACGAGCATTTAAGAGGTAGAAAAGCAGCTTCTGAGCTAGATGGCATTTTAAACTGGCATTCAATTAATCAGCATATAAAAATACATGAAATTCTGTAATATGCTAAAAATGAAAGTATTTCATCTTTATACAATGGAGTATGCTTAGATCATAAGCTTGAAGTTCACCACAAAAGAAAATATGTCCAAAAATGCCTTGCCTCTCCGACAGCAGTGCATCCTTGATGATTAAATAGGCAAATGTTATAAAAACTGATTGAGGGTTTTTTTTCCTACTTAGAAAAGATACTATGAGACTGTAAAGAAAAATACTGAATTCATCAGAAAATTTTATTTTATTTTTTAAAGATTTTATTTATGTATTCGACAGACAGCCAGCGAGAGAGGGAACACAAGCAGGGGGAGTAGGAGAGGAAGAAGCAGGCTCATAGCGGAGGAGCCTGATGTGGGGCTCAATCCCATAATGCTGGGATCACGCTCTGAGCCTAAGGCAGACGCTTAACTGCTGTGCCACCCAGGCGCCCCTTTTATTTTGTTTTTAATTGTGGTTTAACTTTGCAAAAAAAAAAAAAAATCATTGTTTTCTCAACTATATCGGAACTTTTAATTTACAGTTGATTGACACTCTGGGATAAAGGGGTATGCGTGGAGAACACTGTTTACACCTTGTGATCTCCATTCTCACCAGTCACAGCTCTCAGGATCCAGGAAGATCCCTGACACATATTAGACCATCTTTCTTGGGACCCAGAGGCTGAGTGGGTTGGAAGTGCAGTCCTGGAGAGCAGGTGTGAACAGAAAAGTAGAATGAAGAACCATGCAGCTTAGAGTAGAAAGTGAAGAGTGGGCCTACCTGATGTCTTTTCACTCCCCATGAGCCTGAATGTGGTGCTGTTTGCTTCATTTTCTTGAAATTACCTGGTGTTCTCCCATTGGGTACTCCTTTATTTCACTTACGACTTGCAAGTAACATTATGCTAAGACACTGAGTTTTCCATTATCTATAAAATATGATACTGAGAAAGTTTCATATTTTTCTAGATTCCCATTTCCTCATATGCAAAACGTCTATCACCCTGGAAGATAAATCAAAGAACATGTTCATATCTCTTTCATGAAATTTTCATCAATTCATAGCTGACATAGTTAATCAAAATATCTTGTTTGTTCTTCTTATAAATTTTTATTTCATTAGCATGACCATTTTATTCCAAAAATTAGATTAATAGACTTCTCTTTTTCTTTATCTCTGAGTGAGTGTACTAAGAAATCCTCAGCTGAAGCTGTTATTTCATTTTTTTTTTTTTTTTGCACATAATCAAGTTTTGAATCAGACTCATCCTGGTAAATATTTTTACCAGTTCTTAAAAAATAACCATTCTTAATTTAAAATGAATCCTTGTTGTTTTTATCACCTTCAGGAAAAAAAATAACATCTATTCATATAATTATTTTCTTCCCACTCTAGTCTGTTTTCTCTTTAGTACTTAACTTTGGCTTTTATATTATTGGTGGCTGTTTGGGCCAGGATATGATATGATTCTTCCCTTGGCATAAAAGATGGAAATTTCAAAACTCACTATCTTTTCAGGCACCTCTCTTATTCGTTCTGTAAATGTCTCATCTTATTGTTTTAATCTTGTGTTCAAGATCTTGTTTTCAACCAAGTACTCATCACATCTCTCTCAACGCATATGGTTTCAATTTGGAAATCTTGTTGTTTTGCCCTATTTGTATAAAAACACATTCAGCTTTTCATTTTCTAATTTTTTCCAAGCTTTTTTTCTCAATTTTTTTGTCTTTTGGAATTCATATTTATAAGGAAACTGTATATACCACATGTAATCTTGCCACCGAATGTAATGTGAACACTCATTTTCCTTTAGAATATTGGTTTGAAATGGATCAATTTGGTATTAATGTAAAGTATTATTCTCGTGACTAATTTTGGCTTAGTGGAATGTAACCAGTTAATGGTCGTATGCCCAGCACTACAAACAAAAACAAGCACACACACAGGAAATTGGAACCACCGATAACCCTAATAAGCCAAAGTCAAGAATCCCTCAGCTTTATCATTTGAACAACTTTCTCTTATGTTACCAGATATTTCTAGCTCTGGACTTAAACTAGGTGGGAGTAATACAGGTTACTAATATGGCTGTTACATCACATTGGCTCATTTTTATAAAACTACTTCTTACTATAGCATACCAAACTTGGTTTTAGTACACTCAGTAAAAGTTAAATTCAAGAATAGTTAGTGGATTCGTGGCCTTTTCTGGTTCCACACAAATTTAAGGGCTGTGTGTTCCAGTTCTTTGAAAAATGTCATTGGTATTTTGATCGGGATGGCATTGAAAGTGCAGATTGCTCTGGGTAGCATGGACATTTTAACTATGTTAATTCTTTCAATCCATGAGCATGGAATATTTTTCAAATTAAAAAAAAACGTGAGGAAGAGAAGATTAATAAGTCATGTCAAATGTGGAATCCCAAATTGGAAGCTAAGTTTTTCCCCATTATTTATAAATTTCTTTAATATAGGGCAGAACATAAAATGGAAATTATGCCAATCAATTGTGCCCATTTAGAATTATTTTATAATTTATTTTAAAATACTCAACCAAAAATTTGTTTACCTTCCATGGGACAGTGTCTCTGCTTTTAGGTATGATAGACAAAAAGAAGCAGATGAAATAGCATCACTTAATAATATTTTCATCTCTCAAAATATTGATATGTCAAATTGTTTAGATAATATTATTTTCACTTGGGTTATAAATTTAAGTTCTACAGTCTTAAATGTTTAGAAATGTGTAACCATAACTTGATTTTTAGCTATTATAATTTACACAGATTTTTAAAGACTCAAGTAAAATACATTTTGTAATAATTGTCTTTTTGTGGTTTTATGAGATATAAGTGTGATCATTATGTTGTATACCTGAAACTTACAGTGATTTCAATTATATTTATCATGAAATTATTACCATGATGGGCTTAGTTAGCATCCATCATCTCATACAGATAAAAAGAAAAAGCAAAACAGGAAAATAAAAATGTTCCTTGTTATGAGAACTCAGGATTTACTCTTAACAACATTCCTTTGTGTCATATAACAATGGCAACTACATTCATCATGTTGTATGTTACATCCCAAGTGTTTATGTATCTTATAACTGGAAACTGGTACTTTCTGGTACCTTTTGACCACTGTACTCCCAGTCCCCCTCCCTCTACCATGGCCTCTGTTAACCAAAAATAGGATCTTTTTTCCTTAGTTTGGTGGAGCGTTTGTTCTTTAGAGTCACCATAGAAGTGAGATCATACAGCATTTGTCTTTCTCTGTCTGACTTATTTCACTTAGCATAGTTCTCTCGAGGTCCATCCATGTTGGCAAAATTGGCAGGATTTCCTCATTTTTTATGGTCGAGTATTTCACAGTGTCTTCTTCCATTCTTCTGTCAGTGGACACTTAAATTATTTTCGTATCTTGGCTATTGTAAATAATGCTGCAGTGAGCATGGGATGCATATAACTTTTCAAGATAGTGTTGTAGATTTCTTTTGGATAGATTCCTAGAAGTGGAATTTCTGGGCCTTAACAGTAGTTTTATTTATTTTTTTTGGGATTATCCATTTTGTTTTCCATACTTGTTTACAATCCCACCAACAGTACACAAGGGTTCCCTTTCCTCCTCATTCTTGGCAGCATTTGTAATCACTTTTTGATGATGGCCATTGTACAGGTGTGAGGTGATAACTTATTGTCTCATCCTTCCTTCATTTCTTTAGGACAGCTTGGCTGGTATAGAAATATTGATTGACAGGTTTTTCTTTAAAAAAATTAGAGCACGAGTGGGAGGGGCAGAGAGAGAGAGAGAGAGTATGAAGCTGACTCCATGCTGAGCACAGAGCTCGACGTGGGGCTCAAATTCACGACCATGAGCAGAACCAAGAGTCAGATGCTTAACGCACTGCACCACCCAGGCATCTGGATAGTTTGTTTTTTCAGTTCTGAGTATATCTTTTCATTCTCGACTGGCCTGAAAGGTTTTTGTTGAGAAATCCACTGATGTGAGTTCCCTTGCATGTACTTTTCTGTTTTTTTTTCTTGCTAATTTTAACATTCTTTTTTGTCTTTTTTTTTTTTAAATATAGTTGACACAAAATGTTACATTAGACATAAGACACTACTATAACACCACTGACTATATTCCCTGTGCTGTACCTTTTTCCTTGTGACTTATTTATCCCATACCTGGAACTCTGTGTCTCCCACTCCCTTTCACTAATTTTGCCCATCCCTCTACCGCCCTCTCCTCTGGCAACCATCAGCTTATTCTATATTTATGAGTCTGTTTCTGCTTTTCATTTGTTTTGTTTTTATTTTCCACATACTGGAAATGAAGTGGAAGTGAAGTAATACTGTATTTGACCTTTGATTTATTACATTTAGCATTATACCCTCTAGGGACATCCATGTTGCAAATGGCAAGATCTTATTTTTTATGGTTGAATATTATTACATTGTGTGTGTGTATATATCAGTTCTTTTTTATCTCTTTATCTATGGATGGACACTTTGGTTGCTTCCATATCTTGCTATTATAATAACAATGTAGTGATCATAGGGGTGCATATATGCTGGTAGATACACAGTAGTGGAATTACTGGATCATATAGTATTACTATGTTCAGTTTTTTTGAGGAACCTCCATACTGTTTTCCATAGTGACTGCACCAGTTTACATCCTCAGTAACAGTGCACAAGTGTTCCTTTTTCTTCACATCCTGGCCAAACACTGGTTTTTTTGATGCTAGCCATTCTGACTGGTGTGAAATTGTATCTTGTGATTTTGATTTGCATTCCCCTGATGATTAGTAATGTTGAGCATCTTTATATGACTGCTGGCTATGTTTATGTCTTCCTTGGAAAAATGTCTATTCAACTGCTCTGTCCATTTTTAATGAGATGGTTATTACTATTTGTTTTTGAGTTGTATACATTCTTTATTTTAGATACTAACTCCTTATCAGAAATATCATTTGTGGATATTTTCTCCCATTCATTAGGTTTCCTTATTGTTTTGTTGATGGTTTCCTTTGCTGTGGAAAAGCTTTTTAAATTTTGTATAGTCACAATAATTTATTTTGTCTTTTGTTTCTCTTGCTTGAGGAGACATATCTAGAAAAACGTGACAAGGCCAATATCAGGGAAATTACTGCCTATGTTTTCTTGAGGATTTTTATGGTTTCAGGTCTCGCATTTAGGTCTTTAATCCATTTTATTTGGGGGCATGATATGAGGAAGTGGTCTAGTTCATTTTTTTTGCTTGTGCATATCTAGTTTTCTTAGTACCACATATCGAGAAGACTATCCTTTTCCCATTGTACATTCTCGTCTCCTTTGTTATAGATTAATTGATCATATAAGAGTTGGTTTATTTCAGGGCTCTCTATTTAGTTTTCCTGATCTATGGGTCTATTTCTGTGCCAGTACCATACTGTTTTGATTACTGTAGTTTTGTAGTGTATCTTGAAATATGAGTTTGTAATACTTCCAGTTTTTTTGTTCTTCTCTCTCAAGATTACTTTGGCTATTTGAGGTCTTGTGCAGTTCCATACAAATTTGAGTATTACTCTAGTTCCACGAAAAATGCTGTTGGTATTTTGATAGGGACTGCATTGAATCTGTAGATAGCTTTGGGTAGTATGAACATTTAACAGTATTAATTCTTGCAATCCATGAGCATGGAAAATCTTGACATTTGTTTATACAGTCTGCAGTTTCTTTTATCAACATTTTACAATTTTTAGAGTTCAGGTCTTTCACCTGTCCTTGGTTAAGTTTATTCCTAGGTTTTTTATTCTTTTTGGTGGAATTGTCTTAATTTCTCTTCTACTTCATTATTAGTGTATACAAACACAAAACTCTGCATATTTAGTATCCTGCAACTTTACTGAATTCATTTATTCTAATAGTTTTTTGGTGAGGGGTTAGGGTTTTCTATGTATAGTATCATGTCATCAGCAAATAGTAATAGTTGAACTTCCTTGCCAATTTGGATGCCTTTTTTTTCCATGTCTGATTGCTGTGGCTAGAACTCAGTATTATGTTGAGAAAAGTTGAGAGTGGATATCCCTCTCTTGTTACTGATCTTAGAGAAAAAGCTCTCATTTTTTAACCAGTGAGTATAATGTTAGCTGTGGGTTTTTGATGTATGGCCTTTATTATGTTGAGGTATGTCCCTTCTAAACCCAATTTGTTGAGAGGTTTTATCAAGACCCGATGTTAAATTTTGTCAGGTGCTTTTTTTCTATATATATTGAGATGATCATCTCATTGTTATCCTTCCTTTTGTTGTTTATCACATTGATTTGCAAATATTGAACCATCCTCGCATCCCTGGAATAAATTCCATTTGATTGTGGTGGATAATACTTTTAACGTATTGCTGAATGTGATTTGCTACTATTTTGTTGAGGATTTTGCATCTGTGTTCATCAGGAATATTGGCCAGTAGTTTTCTGTTTTTGTAGTCTTTATCTGTTTTTGGTGTCAGGGTAATTATGGCTTTACAGAATATATTTGGAAGTTTTTCTTCCTGTTTTATTTTTTGGAATAGTTGAGGAGAACAAGTATTAACTGTTCTTTAAATGTTTGATAAGAATTCTCTCATGAATCCATCTGGTCCTGGACTTCTGCTTGTTTGGAGTTTTTTGATTACTGACTCCATTTTGTTGCTACTGACTTCAGATTTTTTCTTTCTTTCTGACTTAGTTTTGGAAGACTGCTTGTTTCTAGAAATTCGTCCATTTCTTCTAGGTTATCCAGTGTGTTGGCATATAAATTTTGGTAGTATTCTCTTATAATCTTTTGTATTTCTGTGGTGTCGGTTGTTACTTCTTTATTTCTGATTTTATTCATTTGAATTCTTTTTTCTTGTTGGGTTTGGCTAAAGATTTAGCAATTTTGTTTCTTTTTTCAGAGAATCGGTTCTTGGTTTCATCAGCCTTTTCCATTGTTTTTTGTTTGTTTAGTCTTTGTTTCATTTGTTTCTTCTCTGATCTTTATTTCCTTCAGGCATAAAATTAGATTGTTTATTTGAAATTTCTCTTGTTTCTTCAGGTTGGCCTGTATTGCTATAAGCTTTCTCCTTAAAACTGCATTTGCTGCGTTCCGAAGATTTTGGACCATTGTCTTTTCTTTTGTCTCCATGTATTTTTTCATTTTCTCTAATTTCTTCGTTTACCCAATTGGATGTTTAGTAGCACGTTGTTCAGCCTCCATGTGTTTTGTTTTTTCCAGTTTTTTTTTTTTTCTTATTGATCTCCAGTTTCATACCATTGTGGTCAGAAAAGATGCATATGATTTAAATCTTAAATTTATTGAGATTTTTTTTGTGACCTAACATGAGATCTAAATTGGAGAATGTTCCATGTGCACTTGAAAGAATGTGTATTCTGCTGTTTTTGTAAGGAATGTTCTCTTTAAGTTCATCTCTGCTAATGTGTCATTCAAAGACACTGTTTCTTTATTGATTCTGTCTGGATGATCTATCCAGTGGTGGAAGTGGGGTGTTAAAGTCCCCTACTACTATTGTATTACTGTCAACTTCTCCCTCTATGTCTGTTAATATTTGTGTATGTATTTAGGTGCTCCACTCTTGGGTGCATAGGTTACATTGCTGTAACCACCTTGGATTGATCCCTTCTGTCTCTTGTTACAGTCTTTATTCTAAAGTCTGTTTTGTGTGATATAGGTATTGCTACTTTGGCTTTTTTTTTTCCCCTTCCATTTGCATGGAATGTCTTTTTTTTTAATCCCTTGACTTTCAGTCTGTATGTGTCTTTAGGCCTGAAGTGAATCTCTTCTAGGAAGCAAAAAATGATCTTGTTTTTTGAAATCCATTCTGCCACCTGTATCTTTTAATTGGAGCTTTTACATTGTTTCCATTTAGAGTAATTATAGGTGTGTTCTTATTGCCATTTTGTTAATTGTTTACTGGTTGTTTTTATAGTTCTTTTCTGTTGTTCTCTTGATCTCTTTCCTTGTGATTGATGACTTCCTGTAGTGTTATTCCTGGCTTTCTCCTTATTTTTTACATATCTACTATAGGTTTTAGGTTTGTGGTTATCATGAGGTTCATATATTACATCCTAAGTTTATAACAGTATATATTAAGTTGATGGTGACTTAATTTCCTTTTTTTATAGTAATATTTTTTATTGTATTATGTTAGTCACCATACAGTACATCCCTGGTTTTTGATGTAAAGTTCCGTGATTCATTAGTTGCGTATAACACCCAGTGCACCATGCAATATGTGCCCTCCCCACCACCCATCACCAGCCTATCCCATTCCCCCACCCCCCTTCCCTCTGAAGCCCTCAGTTTGTTTCTCAGAGTCCATAGTCTCTCATGGTTTATTCCCCTTTCTGATTACCCCCCCTTTCTTTATCCCTTTCTTCCCCTACCGATCTTCCTACTTCTTATGTTCCATAGATGAGAGAAATCATATGATAATTGTCTTTCTCTGCTTGACTTATCTCCTCCAGTACCGTCCATGTTGCAGCAAATGTTGAGAACTCGTTCTTTTTGATAGCTGAGTAATATTCCATTGTATATATGGACCACATCTTCTTAATCCAGTCATCTGTTGAAGGCATCTTGGCTCCTTCCACGATTTAGCTATTGTGGACAATGCTGCTATGAACATTGGGGTGCATATGGCCCTTCTCTTCACTATATCTGCATCTTTGGGGTAAATACCGAGTAGTGATGGTGACTTAATTTCAAACTTTACTCCCCTGTCTGTGTTTTATGTATATGTTGTCATATATTATGTCTATCTTTCATAATTTTCTTCCAATTATGTTCTTGTCTTTTCCACTTAAAGAGGTCTCTTTAGCATTCCTGGAAGGCTGGTTTAAAAGTGATAAATTTGTTTAACTGTTGTGTGTCTGGGAACTATATCTCCCTTCAATTCTGAATGATAACCTTGCCAGGTAGATATTTTTGGTTGTAGGGTTTTTCCTGTCAGCTCTTTCAATATATCATGCAGTTTCTATTAAAAAATCAGCTGATAACCTTATGGGGTTTCCTTTGTACTTTTTGCTTCTCTCTTGCTTTTAAAATCTCTTTATCTTTAACTTTTGACATTTTAATCATTATGTGTTGTCGTGTGGACCTCCTTGAGTTAATCTTGTTTGGAACTGTCTGTACTTCCTGAACATGGATGTCTGTTTCCTTCCCCCAGGTCAGCTATTATTTTTATGCCCCTTTCTCCCTCTCATCTCCTTCTGAGACCCCTCTTATCTGTTTCTTTGCTTGATGTTGACAGAGATCAACCCTTAAGCTGTCCTTTTTTTTTTTATTTTTTTTTTTCTGTTTATCATGGGTGCTGTCTTCCAGCTCAGCTGATCTGTTCTTCTGTATCTACTAATTTTTGTATTTTTAATCTCTTATTGGTTCTTTTCTATATTTGATATCTGTCGAGTTCTCAGTGAAATCTTTCACTCTTCTCTCCATTCTGCTGAGCCTCTTTATGTTATTTTAAAATCTTTATCAGATATATTGCCTATCTCCATTTCATTTAGTTCCTTTTCTCAGATTTTGACCTATTCTTTCATTTGGAGCATGTTTGTATATTTCCTTATTTTGCTTGACTTTCTGTGTTTCTGTGAATTAGAGCAAGTACTTGACCTAAACTTGAAGGAATGGTCTTATATAGGCTTATCCCCTGTGTAGACAGTTTGTCTGGTGACACTAGCTGGCTAGGGCTGTATCTGGCATGAGTTCAGGCTCCCAAGGCACTCTGTGCTGGGGCTACCATTATGGGATTGTCACAGCTGAATTGGGCATGGCTTGGGGGCAGTCAGCAGACTCTCTGTGCAGATGAGATGTAACCCTGACTAGATAGCTGAAGCTGGAGTGGGTGTGAGCTGGTGTATCTTGTGTTCTCTGCAAGGAGGGCTTCTTGGCAGGACTGTTGAAGCTGAAGTAGGTCAAGCTGGGATGTCCTTGAGTTCTCAGTACAGGGGATGACCTGGTGGGGACCTAAAAACAAGGTGGGCACAAGCTGGTTTCCCAGGCACCCCATGCGTGGGGTACATTGGTGGTGTGAGGAGATGCGACCCTGCAGGTCTTGGAGCACTGTGCACCAAAGGTACCCTAGCAAGCTAAGTGGAGCCAAAGTGGTGAGGGCCCGGAGTGTGCCAGTGTACTTTGTGCCAGTATTCTCTTGGTGGGATACTTGGTGGGATAGATGGAGCTGCAGTGCGTGCACACCAGCATCCTGGTGTGTGCCATGCTGGGGCCAACTCAGTGGGATGGCTGGGTCTGGTGTGGACTAGGGACTCAGGGCTCACTAAGGCAGTAGGCCAGCTAGGGTGCCCAGACCCTGTTCCCATCCACTCTATCACTGGGGAGGGGGACCTTAAACCATGATGCTCACTAGCCCCTTAAATCTGGAGAGTGTTCTAATGGCTCTTTGCTATTTAGAAGGATTCTACTGCTAGTACCTTTATATTCTCCTTGTTGTTTTAAACCACAGCTTTTTCTTCTTCTCCTCCCTCCCCCCCCCCCCCGCCCCGTGTTCCAGTGTGTCCAGGGTTGGTATGGGCTAGGGGCCCAGGACTCCTGGAGGTGGCTGGTCAGCTATGGCATCTGGAACTTTGCTCCCTTCTGTGCTATTAAGCTGTAGAGGGAACTTGAACCGTGGAGCTTGCCAGCCCTTTAGACCTAGAGAGAGTTCCAGCAGTTCCCCTTCCATCTGGCAGGATTCTAGGTCTGGTTCCTTTATATTATAGTTGCTCTTTTAAACCATGACTTTTTTTCCTGTGCCCCAGAGCAGACAGATCTGCTCAGTGTCTCATTAGCATCTCTCCCCAGTAGTTGGCAGTGTTGGGCATCAGGGTTCCATCATGTCTCCATCTCTCTTGCTAGTCTCTATATGGTCTCTATCTAGAAGCTATTCAGTCAGTACTCCCTTCTTCTTCAGGAGGAATTACATTATAAATAGGTGTCGATTTGCTGTCTTCATCTTGGACTGGGATTCCCCTGTCTTTGACTTTTGACAATTTATACTGTATCTTCCATGTAGCATTATTTGGGCTCAAAGTATTTGGGTCTCATGGGCTTCTTTTATCTGGATATGTCCTTTTCTCCCCATATTTGGGAAGTTTTCAACCAGTATTGTTTTAAATACTGTTTTAAATTTAACTTCCCATTTTGTTCAGGTACCATTTTCCTAATTTTGTTTAGTTGTCTGTGTGTTCTTATAATTCACTAAACTTCAAGAGGACTATTCTGAATTATCAGACAATGCATATATTTGTTTCTTTGTAGTTATTGAAGCTTTATTAATTTCCTTTGGCAGTGTCCTATTTACCTGATTTTTCATGATCTTTGAATCCTTATGTTGTTATCTGCACATTTGAGTAAGCAATCTTCTCTTCCCAGCTTTCACATTTGCTTTGTAGGAGACAGTTCACCACCATTCAGTTTGGTTTGAATTTCTGAACATGTCTGGTGGTAACATCCTTGCGCAGGTGGGGCCTACCATTAGGGTCTATTTTTGGAAAAGCAACTATTTGAGCTCAGAGGTCAGGGTTGGGGGGATGCCACTGATTGAGAACAGTTGGAAACTATGTATGGTTCCATGTTGTATGAGTCTGTAGGAGGGCTCTGTGGTTACCAGGATTCTCTGCTGAGGCTTACTAAATAGTCGTGATTGACTACTGTATTCACCAGTAGCTGGGGATATGGATTAGCTTCCCTACCCTGACAGGGTTCTTTGTGCTCTTAGATGACCCATATTCCATGTTGCCTGACCCAGTAGGGTCATTGGCTTTACTTTGTGGATGAACAGCTTTGTCTGCTGTCAGCTCAAGCATTGGTACAATATCCAGGTATTGTTTTCAGCTTTTCCGATCAGATGGAGTGGGGAGCCCTGCTCTCTAGTGGGTAGGACTGTGACATCAGGAGCTATACCAGCAATGGGTGTTGCTACGGATTAAGTCCCCATCTAGATGTAGCACTGGAACCCTCCATGCTTGGTATGGCTTTGCTTTGAGGGTGATTGGCTGTCTATCTATATCTACAGATACGGATATATATGTAGATATGTAATTTGAACAGGGAAGAGCTCTAAGTAGTGGAAAGAATGCGTACAAGAGTAAGCTTGGTTACTGTTTGACCTTGGAGAATTTCCTGTATGAGCAGAGGGAATTTTCAGTGTCACAGGAACCCAAGGGTGACAATGTATGTATGTGTTTCATGTACATACAAACATGAGCTTGTTATACTTTTACTGGCAGTGGACAGCTGTTTGATGTTTGCAAGTCTGGACAAGTTGATTAACGCCTTGTTTCAGGAAGCTCACTCCAAATTCTATGTGGAAGACGAGCCGGTATGATTTTGGGTGATGCAGAGATGAAAAGGCAAAGTTACAGAGACCAGAGACACAAATGATTAGAGGGAAAACAATGAAGGACACATATGAAAATGTTATTTCAATACAGACTCGGAGGGACTAGGAATTGCTTATTTATTTATAGGTGAGGGCAGTTTAGGAAATCAGAGTAATGACTCTGAGACTGCAAGTAGAAAACAGGTGGTTAGAATATTTTATCTTTCCAAGAATTGTAAACTTTGAGAAAAATGCAGTGTTCTGTTAATGGTAGTAATCCATATTTCATGAATTTATGTTTGACACAGCCATGGCAGATAGACTTTTGGAATGCCTGTCTGCCTAATAATTTGACAGTACAGTCAAAATTAAATTCTGCATTTATTATTTTATTGTTTAAAGCAGTTTTAAAGGGGCATAGTATTTGGGGCTTTTTCTGGTTTTGTTGAGATACAATTCACTGTATGAGTTTCAAATGTAAAGCATAAAGGTTTGACTACATATTTTGTGAAATTGTTACAGCAGTAAGTTTAGTTAACATCTAACATCTCATATACACATGATAAGAAATGGAAAAAATTGTTACTCATTTATTTGAAAGAGAGCACAAGCTCCCTGCTGAGCAGGGAGTCTGATGTGGGGCTCCAGTTCCCTCTCTGTCCACCCTTCACTTCTGGTAACCAAAATTCTGATCTCTCTAGGGTTTTGTGTGTGTTTTAAATTTGGATTCTAGATTTAAATGGTATAATTCAGTATTTGTCTTGTTTTGCTTAGCATAATTTCTTCTAGGTCCATCCATGTTGTTACACATGGCATGATTGTCTTTTTTATTGCTGAAGAGTATTCCATGGCATGTATATATACCAAAACTTCTTTATCCATTCATCCATCAATGGACACTTAGGTTGTTTTCATGTCTTGACTATTATAAATAATGCTTCATTGAACATGAAGTACAGATACCTATTCGAGTTATAGTGTTTCCATTTCCTTTGGATGTATTCCCCGAGTGGAATTACTAGATCATAGGGTAGTTATATTTGTAGTTTTGTTTGTTTGATGAGCCCCCATACTGTTATCCTTTGTGGCTTCACCAGTTTATAATCCCACCGACAGTGTACGAGGTTTCACCTTTTTCTTCATTTTCATTTTTTTCATGTCCTTTCAGTTATAGGTATGATTTCATTGTGGTTTTAATTTTCATTTCCCTACTGATGAGTGATGTGAAAATCTTTTCGTGTGCTTCTTGGCCATTTGCATTGTGTCTTTGGGCAAAAGATCGGAGTAGGCATTTTTCCATCTTTTTTTTTTTCAGTAGGCTCCATGCCCAACATGAGGTTTGAACTCACAACCCTGAGATCGAGTCAGCTGCCCAACTAAGCCACCCAGGTGCCCCAGTTTGCTTATTGTTTAATTGGATTTTTATTTTTTGGCTTTTGAGTTATATACATAATGAGGGTATCAGTCTCTTATCAGATATGTTTTACAGCATTCTGTAGATTGTTTTTTCATGTTATTGATGGTTTCTTTTTGCTACACAGAAGCTTTTTAGTTTGACGTAGTCCTATTTCTTGTTTGTTATTTATGCCAGAGTCATGTCAAGTTTTTACTGTTTTCTTCTGGAAGTTTCATGGTGCAAAATAGGGGTCTAGTTACATTCTTTTACATGTATATATCCAGTTTTCTCCCCACTCTTTATTGAAGACTCTCTTTTCTCCATTGCATATTTTTTAATAACTTGTCAAATAGTAAACCTGTTACTTGAGGTTATTTCTGAGCTTTTGATTCTGCTGCATTGATTATATATATGCCAGTACCATACTGTGTTGATTGATTCCTGTAGCTTTGTAGAATAGTTTGATGCCTCCCACTTTGTTCTTTCTCAGGATCGCTTTGGCAATTTTGAATCTTTTGTGGTTCCATACATTTATAAGGATTGTTTTTTTCTCTACCCTATGTAAAAAGTACCATTGGAATCTTGATAAGGACTGCATCAAATGTCTAGATAGCTTTGGTATTATTGGCATTTTAACAGTATTCTCCCAGTCTGTGAACACAGGATACTTTGGGTTTCCTTCAGAGTAGAGATCCCTTATGTGTTGTTAGTATTATAAATGGGATCAGATAATTCATTGATTAGGATTTTTAGTACAGAAAACCATGTCATCTGCAGACAGTTTTGCTTCTTTCAATTCTGATGGCTTTCTTTTTCTTGCCTGATTTCTAAGGATTTTCAGTACTATCTTGAATAGGAGTGAGGCGAGTGGGCACCCTTGCCTTTGTCCTGATTTTAGAGGAAAAGCTTTCTCCCCTATTTTTTTTTTACTGTAAGTGAATGTTCATCAGATACTTTTCCTACATGTACTGAGGTGATGATGGGATTCTCTCATTATATTAATCATCTTTTTATCCCAGGGATAATACCCACTTATCGTGGTGAATGATCCTTTTAAGGGGCTGCTTAATTCTATTCTAGTATCTAGTAGTTTGAGAATTTTGGCATCTATGTTCATTAAGAATACTGGTGCGTAGTTTTCTAGTAGTGTGTTTTTCTGGCTGTGGTGTCAAGGTGATATTGGGACTGTTCCCTGATGTTTGGGAAGGACTATCGAAGACATGTCCTGGGCTTGTGAGATTTTTTAACTAATTGGTGTAGGTTGTACGTTTCTAAGAATTCTTCCATTGCTTCTACAGTTTGTTGGCATCTAGTTGATCATAGACTTTCATCCTCTCTGATTTTTAAGGTTTTTTTCTCCTTAGTCAAAGTTTCCTCCAACTTTGGGCTTAAATTGCTTATTCTAGTCCCTTAAGGTGTAGAGTGATTTGGGGATTGTTCTTAAGGATTTATTGCTGTTAACTTTCCTCTTACAGTTTTGTTTTATGTTGTGTTTCCATTAGTGATTTTTTGGAAATGTGTTAGAGGTGATACTTACCAGATTCAAGAAGACTGAAAATCACACTAAGCCCTGTTTGGTGGCCTAACATATGGTCTACCCTAGAAAATGTTCCACATGCACTTGAGAAGAATGTGTATTCCATTTGCTGGATAAAAGGTTCTGTTATATATTGTTAGGTCCATAGGATCTGTTGCTCAAATACTCTGTTTTCTTCTTGATTCTCTGGAATATCTGTCCATTGTTGAAGCAGGGATATTAATGTCCCTAACTACTATTTATTTCATTGTTTTTCTGTTTTTTAAAAGATGGATTGATTTATGTTAGAGAAAAAGAACGAGTGGGGGGAGGGGTAAAGGGAGAGGATCTCAAGCAGAGACCCCGCTGAGCGTGGAACCAAGGCAGGGTTTGCTTTCACAACCCTGAGAAAGAGTCAGACACTCAACCTACTGAGCCACCCAGGCATCCCACTTTTTGCTTCATCATTGTGTAATGACATTTGCCTAAGTAAGTAAGTCCCTGATTGTATTTATTTTTTTAGTTACCATTTGCTTCAAATACCTTCTTTAAGGGCCAGTGGGGGGTCTTATGTAGGTAGCATATTGATATTTTTATTTTAATCCATTCAGCTAAATGGATGAAATCCTCCAACCCAAAGTCATTACTGATGGGTAAAGATGAAGTTGGTTTTGAAGCTATTAGAAACAAAAAGTCTTAGAACTGAAGAACTCAACAACTTCTCATTGTTTTCCTTATTTTGATTACATGTTCTAATTCAGTAAACTTAAAAGCATTACCCTGAATTCTTTCTTAGTTTCATCTGTACCTGATTTCTTGTGGTCCTTGATCCCTTATGGTGATATCTTTGCATTTGACTAAGAAGGCTGCTTTTGTAAACTTTGGTGCTGTACTATTTATGACACAGCAAACCTGCAATCCGTTTGAGCTCTTGCACTGTCTACTGTTTGGGTCAGTCAGTTGTTCAAGCTTGCAATCAGCAGTTGGGAGTTGTACCATTGGGTCAGTGCAGTTCGATTTGGCTTGCTTCGCTTCCCCAGTAAGGCTGAAGGATGGGCTCACTGGTTTGATGGGTTCTCTAGTCAGATTAATGGATGGTTGTGACTAGTCAGCAGCATTAGACCCCTGTAGGATGTCACCATGAGGCTTTTGTTTTCCCCCTGGAGGGATTTTTCTCAGGGGAGACCTCTCAGCAAGGTGTGGCACTTACCTAGAACTGGGGCAATGCCGTCAGCTTGTAGCTCATTTCTAAGGCAGTATGCCTGGATGATCTCATTGCCCTCTGGGTGATATTCCTACTATAGCTTGAGTTTTAACACTTTTAGTGGGAAACTCTCAGTACAAAGAAAAATTGTGTACTTACAATTTCACAATAGCTAAACTACATCATTCTCAATCATAAGAATGTGTGTATATGAACACATACATAATTATAGTGCATCAAGCTAAAAAACCCTGTACCACCCCTACATATAGGCAATTGGATGGGTAAGAATTGGTCTCACATGACAAGTAATTAGCTGCAGATAATAATTAAATCCAAGAGACTGCATGAGATAAATGAGGACAAAAGCTGGAACACCGAAATCGTTCTCAGTTACTTCCATATGCTCTGTGAAGTCGTGTCTTGAGTCCTAGACTCGAGGAGGAAGAATAATCACTGAAGTTAAATGCTGGGTAAAGTAAGATGAAGACCATATATCGTCTTCCCTTAATAGCTTCTGCCTTTGGAAATTGCACCTAGAACAAACTTTAAATTATTCAAATTGCTTAGCTGTCTTGTCTTTGGCTTCTTTTCTTATATTCCAATCTTTAATCCAATTGTGCTATATGCCTTTCCCCCCCCCCCTCACATGGGCAACTGTGGCTTACCAAGGTTAGATCAAAGCCACCTACTTGAAAGGTAGTAGAAATAAAGTAACAAGTTAGGTTATCTTGTCTCTTCCTGTCACTTTGTTCTGTATTTCATGCAAGTGTCAGACTTTGTGATCTTTTATTAGAGACTTAATCTAATATGGCATGACCCCTGGTCTTTTTATCAAGCCCATATTTGTCTCATTTACCTATACCTACAATCTCACCCTCAAAATCCAGAGAGGATTGACTTAAAAATATTCTCTCCAATAAATTTAGTATATTCCAGTTATTTAAAATGACATTTGGTTATTTCTGTGTAGATGACTTAGAAATTCAGATTTCTAACCCTGGATGAGATTTTAAGATATAAGGAAGAAAAACAGAAGCATATTTTTTCCCCCTTCATTCAGTTTCCCCAAGGCTCATTTATTTCCTCATTAATTTCTTGGGGAAAAACTTTCCTTACAGGATATGGAAAATGTTTATGACATCAATTTCCTGAGGTAAAAAGTTGAGGTTTGTAAAGGATGCTTTGAGAATTAGATTCCTTTTACTTTGATCTCCTAATAACTATAGATAACTAAATAAAGCTCATATTTCTTGGTAAAATGTTTTCAGTTCAGTAAACATCTTAAAGGAAACATTTGCTTCAATAACCAAAACCCACTGTTTTCACTGAAAGTCTGAAAGAATACTGTTTAAGGAAGGAAAGAAAATCCTATTTATTTTTCTACATAGACATTTTGGAACACTTCCCCTTGAAAATACACAAGACCTTATGGGTAACAGACCTTCAAGTGAAATGTATTTATTAGTATTCATAGAGCTCTAAGAAGGCCAACAGTTATCCAGAGTGTATCTATCTACTACAACTTAAATAAGTGAGACATTTTCTTAAACTAAACTAGGATCAAATTCAGAAAGTTGTGACTCATTTGCTTAAATATAAAGGCAAAGAAAGAACTTACCAAGAATTAAGGATCACAAGAGTGTGTGAGACTGTTAATTAATATGTATGCCAATGTGGTTATGGTGTTTGCATATTAAGAATCATGGTATTTGCTGCAGGGTAAAGAAACAAATAATAGTGTGTTCCTATCTGAAATCCCAGGTGAGTGACTAAATGATGAAGAAGTTAAAGTAGAAGCAACATTAGGGGAGAGGCAGATGAAGAGTAGCCTCTCTGGGCCTGAAAAGACGTTTGGGAGGGAATAATGTTAGAGAGATATATTGACTAGTTAAATTTTTAGAAGGCACTTGAAAATCTTGCTGTGAATTTTAATGAAGTGCTAGCTTGTTTTCTCAAAAATAGGCTGGACCAAACGTAACTTACAGGTAGCCCTGGAAAGGGGGGGCGCCCTAAAATCTGGTTTGTATCTTGTATCCCACTTACCTTGTTTTTACCCCTGCAAGAGCTTGCGTTTTAGAAACCTAATTTTTTTAAAGAAGAGACAGCTTTATTTCTTGAGCCTGCCAAGCACTCTCATTTTGGGAACCCTTCCTAATCCAGGATTCAAATAGAGTCGGTGGTCTTTAGTAAGGACAGAAATTCTAGATTAGATTAATTGGAAGTAGAGGTTACAATGAGTCCTGTTGAACTGTGGTCACCTAAAGTGAATAAAAGTAGATCTATACACATGTACATTTATAATTATCTCTCTGTATATTGTTTTAACCTTCAGACTTACACAAATGGTTTCCTTTTTTTAATTAATACCTTCAAGTGAGTTTCAACATTGTACCGAGATCCCGTACTAATACTTTGTTAGTTTCCCCCGCAGTTTTGTGTGAGGATCACTTGTGGTCATAAAATCTCCTGCCTCTCTCATCCTAACCTTTTCATTTATATATTTAATGAAAATGGTTCAGGAAGTGTATGAGGCCTCCATCTCTCAACACATATGTAGCACCCAAATGTGATATAAGCAAAAGTGTGCTGTTTCAAGTGTTGTCATATGTGGTGATTAAGAACAAGAGGGGTCGCAAATTGTTCTCAGTAGACGCTCCCATGGAGAAAGGCTGGTAAAGAGCTTTGTTAAACCCAAGCCTGGGGAGGAGGACCCCTACATCCATAAAGTCAGTTGTCTTGAGCTTTAAGAGGGGAGAATGGATGGGGTGAATTTGAAATTCACTTATTCAATTCATTGTTAGAAGATAAGGAAAAAATACGACACTGGATCTCTTTATTAAGAAGAATAAGTTTCTAGAGGAAAATTTCTCCCTCATTGTTGAATGTCTATATCATGAAAAGAAATTGAAGCGCAATTCTCTTTCAATCAAATAATTCTTTGTGAGAGTAACCTGAAAGAGACTTGGTTGACATCACCGAGATGTTGACATAGTTCTACTTGTGGACAAGACGCTACTGAGAGAATAGTAGAACACAGTAAGACTGAAGTACCACCTTGCACCTGAGAGACCAAGGCAGACTCTATGAGAAGGGTAAGATGAACAGATACATGATAAGCACATTTCTCCTTTCCTGGGCTACATTGCAGTAGGTCTCCCCTCAGCCTCTCATTCTTCCAGGTGGGGGAGAAAGCCTCCCCCACTGTGGCTGCATCTACTCTGATTTCACCTCACAGAGCTCACGGGGGATGCTGCAGGGCTCAACCACTAGGAACCTAATTAATTGTGCCCGGGAAGGAAGAAGGGCTTCCAAAAAAACAGTACTTGAATCTTGGCAGGATAAGTTTCTATCCACATAGTCCAAGTACTAATCCAAACTACCAGTTTGGTTCATCTGCAGATCCGGATCTCTTTCTTACCAGAGAACTCAGCGGGGTGGAGGTCTGCCTAATTTGAGCCCCAAATGGAAGACTTTTGCTTGTCCTGCAGCCTGGCCTGTCCATGCCTAGGCAGAAGAGCTGAGTCAAAACCCCACCAGCTCCTACTGGATTTCTGACCCCTCCGAACCAGAAAGCATATTCAGGAAATTGTGAGGACCTGAAGTGAAGTGGGCCATCACAGACCACCAAGCGTAGAGTGTAGCACAAGTACCATCTGACGGGAAGAATGAGAACACCTGAAAGCTAATGCAGGAGATGGACAGAGATGCTTGCATACCCAGCAAAGCCCGTGGCTCTGTTCTGGGGTTTACGGCTGCTTGTGTCGAGGCCACAAAAGTACACATGTAAGATACCAAAATTTGTGGGTCACAGCAAAGGCAGTTTTAACAGGGAAGTTCATAACGGTAAATACCCTAGCTTTACACTTCAAGTTCAGCTCTACTAAGTAAAATAGGGAATGAAGAGACAATTCCATACATCTTTTCTATTAAGAGCTGGTTCTTTGAAAAGATAAATGAATTGGCAGACCTTCAGAAATGAGATGTCAACAACCAATAATATCACAAAAATATGAAGGATTAGAGACTACTGTCAACAGTTAGATAAATTCCCAACCTACCACGACCTCATCACAATGAACTAGAAAATCTGAATGGGTAATTAGAAACCTCTCAACAAACAGAAGTCCAGAAACAGACTGCTTTAGAAAGAGAAAATGCTTCTAAACTCATTGTATGAGGCCAGCAGTATTCTGATATAGAAACCAGATTAGGTGGCCATAAACTTAGATGCAAAAATCCTCAAAATATTAGCCCACCTTTAAAGGCTCATATAGCTCTTCAAGTGGGATTTATTCCAGAGATGCAAGAGTAGTTCGACTTTCACAAGATCAATATGATGTTTATCATTCTTTTTGTTAACATGGTATATGATCATATCAATAGATGCAGAAAAAGCATTTGACAGAACTTAACATCCATTTATACTAATAATTCCCAACAAAGGCCAGACATGACAAGCCTGCAGCTAACATTATACTCAAGTTGAAAGCTTTTTCTCTGAGATCAGGAAGAAGACACAGATGCTCACTCATTTCCAGATTTACTTAACATACGACTGGATGTCCTAGCCAGTGCAGAAAGGCAAGGGATCCAAAGTAGAAAGGAAGAATGTAAAGTGTCACTATTTGTGGATGACATACCACATATTGAAAACCCTAAAGACTCAACCCAAAAAACTATTAGCAATAATAAATTCAATAAAGTTGCAGCAATAAATTTACCCAAGGAAGTTAAAGGCATAATTTAAAGAAATTGAAGAAGATACATATAATTGGAAAGACATTCAATGTTCACGGATTGGGTAATATGGACATTTTAACAATATTAATTTTTCCAATCTACAGACTCATTGTAATCCCTATCAAAGTTCCAATGACATTTTTCATAGAACAATTTGTGGGAACCACAACGGGGGCAGTCACTGGATAAAAATATGGAGATCCCTCAAAAAAAAAAGGGAACTACATTATAATCCAGCAATCACACTATGGTGTATTTGCCCCAGGGATGCAAGAACACTAATTCAAAGGGATACATGCATTTCTATGTTTATAGCAGCATTATTTACAGTAGTTAAGATAGGGAAGCAGCCCAGTGTCCACTGATTGATTGATGAATGGATAAAGAAGATATATATACACACACAGGAATACTATTCAGCCCTAACACAGAATGAAATCCTACCATTTGCAATGACATGGATGGAACTAGATAGTATAATGCTAAGTGAAGTCAGTCAGAGAAAGAAAAGTACCTTATGATTTCACTCACATGTGGAATTTAAGAAACAAATGAGCAAAGGGGAGAGAGAGAAACAAACCAAAATACAGATTCTTCAGAGGGGAAGTGAGTGGGGGAATGGGTTAAATAGGTGATGGGGATTAAGTTGAATATATGGATGTATGGAACTGTTGAAACACTATATTGTACACCTGAAACTGATATAACACATGCAGTTAATTGTGATCAAAATAAGAACTTTAAAAAGACCCCAAGTGATCTTGAGAAAGAACAAAGGCAGAGGCATAAGGCTCTGTTGTTTCAGATGTATTATAAAACAGTGGTATCAGCATAAAAATAGATGCATAGATCAATGAAACAGAAGAGCACCTAGAAATAAACCCACAAATATAGAGTCAATTAATTATGACAGAGGAGCCAAACATATAATATAGGGAAAGGACAATCTTTGCAATAAAATGCTGTTGGGAAAATTAGATTGCCACATGCCACAGCATGAAACTAAACTAGAATCTTACACCAAACACAAAAAGTATTTCAAAGTGGATTAAAGACTTAATATAAGACATGCACGATGAAACTGCTAGAAGAAAACATAGGTAGTTGTCTTACTGACAGGACTCTTGGCTATGATTTTTTGAATCTGACAACAAAAGCACAACTAAACAAGTGGGACTGCATCACACTGGAATTTCTTTGCTGTGCAGAAACTTCATCAACCAAATGAAAAGGCGGCCTACTGAGTAGGAGAAAATATTTACAAGTCATATTTCGGACAAGGGGCTAATATACAAAATATATAAATAACACATAACAACAAAAAATAAACAATGGGCAAAAGATATGAATAGACATTTTTCCAAAGAAGACACATAGATGATCACTAGATAAATGAAGAGATGCTCACCGTCACTAATTAGGGAAACACTAATCAAACCAGAATGGGATATCTAGTCAGATCCATTAGCATGGCTATTATTAAAAAGACAAGAAGTGTTGATGAGGATGTGAAGAAAAGAGAACCCTCATTCATTGTTGGTGGGAAAGTAATTTGGTACATCCAATGTAGAAAATGGTATGGAGGTACCTCCACAAAATTAAAAATAGAACTACCAGGTGATCCACCAATTCCACTTAGAAGTTGTCCAAAGAAAAAAAAAATACTAACTTGAAGAAATAATATATGAACCACCATGTTTACTGAATCATTTACAACAGCCAAATATGGAAGCAACCTAAGTGCCCACTGATGAATTGATAAAGATGTTACATATACAATAGAATATTATTTAGCCATAAAAAATGAAATTGTGCCATTTGCAACAGGGGCAGGTTTCAAGGGTATTTGCCAAGTGAAATAAGTCAGAAATACTGTATGACTTTCTTATACCTAGAATATAAAAATAAAAGCTCATAGATACAGAGAATATATTGGTGGTTGCTGGGGGGTTACTAAACTATTTTAAGTAAATAGAATATTTATTTTTTTATTTATTTGACAGAGACAGCCCAGCGAGAGAGGGAACACAAGCAGGGGGAGTGGGAGAGGAAGAAGCAGGCTCATAGCGGAGGAGCCTGATGTGGGGCTCGATCCCAGAATGCTGGGATCACACCCTGAGCCGAAGGCAGACGCTTAATGACTGAGCCACCCAGGTGCCCCTAAATAGAATACTTTATAATAAAAAATATGGCACCTTTAATCCTTTTCAAAAACATTTTTATAAAAAAAAATTCACCGACAAAAAGCATTAGCAGCTTTGAAGCCACTTCTTCCACTGTACCCAGGCTGGAAAATGAATTTTTAGCCCCACTTATTGCTGACTACAGCCTTCCAGCCCTCCCAGTCAGGGAACTGTACCAGAACACATAGAAAGCTGCAGGGCCCATCCAACAGCCCTGCTTACAGTAGCACTTAAACAGAGAACACAGTTTGTGGCTTTCTTTAACTGTAGAGCAAAACTGGTGGCCTCACTTGACCAGGAAATTTGGTGTACACATTCTCCTGATTAGAGCCCCCATACAACAACCCATACAGGTTCTGGGTCTTCTTTTGCTGCCCTGCCCATGCGGGGAAGCTAATTCATAGCCCTGCATAATACTGACTACACTACCCAGTCATGAACATCTAATAGGTTTGACCAGAGAATTAAGGCAACTGATGAACCCATTCCACAGCCTCATTTGGTTATGGAATCAAGCCAGCAGTCCTGTCCAGCTGTTTTCAGCCAGTGGCACACTCACCCCCAACCTCAAACATGACCATTTGACTTGCCCTAAAATAGACGATAGTACTAAGGTCCCACCTGGCTAAGGACATTACAGTCCGACCTATTCAGAACCAAAACTGAGCAAACTGTTGGAAAACTGTCTCTGACAAAGAGAACCTACAAAGTCTGGAAGAGGAGACCACTTACTCAGATGTTCAAACACAACATAAGGAATCGAGGATCATGAACAATGACATAAATATGACACAAAGGAAATAAAAAGGAAGTTTTATAAACATCACAAATGAAAGTGAAAAGTGGAAGAATTCCATTGTAATTAAATTATTACTTTAAAATAGAGGGTTATGGTTTTAAGATATTTGACATAAGCCTCATTGTAACCACACAGAAAAACTGTAGTGGTCACAATAAAGAACGTGATAAAGAAGCCAAAGTATACTGGTACCATAAGATACCAACACACACAAAAGGCAATCGGATAAGAAAAAGGAACAATGGATTTACAAAAAAGCAGAAAACAATAAACAAAATGTTAATAGTAAATCCTTAGTTTCAGTAATTACTTTAAACCTAAATGTATTAGAATTTTCAATCAAAAGGCAAAGAGAGATTAAATAGAAAACTAAACAAAACAAAAACAAGATCCAACAATATGCTGCCAGTAAGAGACTCCCTTTAGCCTTAAAAACAAAGAGACTGAAAAAGTAATGGAAAATCTCATTTCACTGTTAACATCAAAAAAGCAGAGGGAGTTATAGTAGACAAAATAAGCTTTAAAAATAGTAAAAAGTTACAATAAAGGCCATTATGCAATGCTAAAGGGGTCACTCAGGAAGATGCCTTTCCCTTAAGATCAGGAACATAACGACAAGGATGCCCACTCTCGCCATTATTATTCAACATAGTACTAGAAGTCCTTGCAACAGCAATCAGACAACAAAAAGGGATCAAAGGTATCCAAATCGGCAAAGAAGAAGTCAAACTGTCTCTCTTCACAGATAACATGATACTCTATATGGAACACCCAAAAGAATCCACTCCCAAACTATTAGAAGTTATAGAGCAATTCAGTAATGTGGCAGGATACAAAATCAATGCTCAGAAATCAGTTGCATTTCTATACACGAATAATGAGACTGAAGAAAGAGAAATTAGGGAATCCACCCCATTTACAATAGCACCAAAAACCATACGTTACCTTGGAATTAACTTAACCAGAGACGTAAAGGACCTATATTCTAGAAACTACAAATCACTCTTGAAAGACATTGAGGAAGACACAAAAAGATGGAAAGATATTCCATGCTCATGGATCAGAAGAATAAACATAGTTAAAATGTCCATGCTACCCAGAGCAATCTACACTTTCAATGCTATCCCGATCAAAATACCAAGGACATTTTTCAAAGAACTGGAACAAACAGTCCTTAAATTTGTATGGAAACAGAAAAGGCCCCGAATCTCCAAGGAACTGTTGAAAAGGAAAAACAAAGCTGGGGGCATCACAATGCCGGATTTCGAGCTGTACTACAAAGCTGTGATCACAAAGACAGCATGGTACTGGCACAAAAACAGACACATAGACCAATGGAACAGAATAGAGAGCCCAGAAATGGACCCTCGGCTCTTTGGGCAACTAATATTTGATAAAGCAGGAAAAAACATCCGGTGGGAAAAAGACAGTCTCTTCAATAAATGGTGCTGGGAAAATTGGACAGCTACATGCAAAAGAATGAAACTTGACCACTCTCTCACACCATACACAAAAATAAACTCCAAATGGATGAAAGACCTCGATGTGAGACAGGAATCCATCAAAATTCTAGAGGAGAACATAGGCAGCAACCTCTACGATATCGGCCAAAGCAACCTTTTTCATGACACATCCCCAAAGGCAAGAGAAACAAAAGATAAAATGAATTTATGGGACTTCATCAAGATTAAAAGTTTCTGCACAGCCAAGGAAACAGTCAAAAAAACTAAGAGGCAGCCCACAGAATGGGAGAAGATATTTGCAAATGACACTACAGGTAAAAGACTGGTATCCAAGATCTACAAAAACAAGATCTACAAAAAACTTCTCAAACTCAATACACGAGAAACAAATAAACAAATCATAAAATGGACAGAAGATATGAACAGACAATTTTCCAATGATGACATACAAATGGCTAACAGACACACTCTTGCAAAATGTTCAAAATCATTAGCCATCAGGGAATTTCAAATCAAAACCACACTAAGATACCACCTTACGCCAGTTAGAATGGCAAAAATTGACAAGGCAAGAAACAACAATAGTTGGGAGAGGATGTGGAGAAAGGGGATCCCTCCTACATTGCTGGTGGGAATGCAAGTTGGTACAGCCACTCTGGAAAACAGTGTGGAGGTCCCTTAAAAAGTTAAAAATGGAGCTACCCTATGATCCAGCCATTGCACTACTGGGTATTTACCCCAAAGACACCGACGTAGTGAAGAGAAGGGCCATATGCACCCCAATGTTCATAGCAGCATTGTCCACTATAGCTAAATCATGGAAGGAGCCGAGATGCCCTTCAGCAGATGACTGGATTAAGTTGTGGTCCATATATACAATGGAATATTACTCAGCTATCAGAAAGAACGAGTTCTCAACATTTGCTGCAACATGGACGGCACTGGAGGAGATAATGCTAAGTGAAATAAGTCAAGCAGAGAAAGACAATTATATGGTTTCTTTCATCTATGGAACATAAGAACGAGGAAGGTCAGTAGGAGAAGAAAGGGATAAAGAAAGGGGGGTAATCAGAAGGGGGAATGAAGCACAAGAGACTATGGACTCTGAGAAACAAACTGAGGGCTTCAGAGGGGAGGGGATGGGGGAATGGGATAGGCTGGTGATGGGTGGTGGGGAGGGCACGTACTGCATGGTGCACTGGGTGTTATACGCAACTAATGAATCATGGAACTTTAGATCAAAAACGAGGGATGTACTGTATGGTGACTAACATAATATAATAAATTTTTTAAAAAGAACCCTTATCAACAAAATTATAAATGAGAAAGGAGACATTACAACAGCTAGCATAAAAATATAAAGGATCACAAGAGGCTACTCTCATCAATATATGCCAACAACCTGGACAATCTAGCAGAAGTGGTGTAAAATTCTTTAAAATCTTAAAAAAATTGGCTAAGGAGGTAAAAAGATCTCCACTCTTAAAACCAAAATACATTGATGAATGAAAACGAAGACACATGAATAGGAGTGTATCCTGTGTTGATGGATTAGAAAAATATCAAAATGTTACTTCTACCAAAAGCCATTTATAGATTCAATACAATGCCTATCAAGATCTTAGTGGCTTTTTTGCTTTTTTTTTTTAATAGAAAAGCCTATCCTAAAATTTGGAACCA
>NW_024425452.1:13454607-13465925 GCF_017311325.1 Ursus maritimus | reverse complement strand
CTGGGAAAATTGGACAGCTACATGCAAAAGAATGAAACTTGACCACTCTCTCACACCATACACAAAGATAAACTCCAAAAGGATGAAAGACCTTGATGTGAGACAGGAATCCATCAAAATCCTAGAGGAGAGCATAGGCAGCAACCTCTACGACATCGGCCACAGCAACCTTTTTCATGACACATCTCCAAAGGCAAGAGAAACAAAAGATAAAATGAACTTGTGGGACTTCATCAAGATAAAAATCTTCTGCACAGCCAAGGAAACAGTCAAAAAAAACTAATAGGCAGCCCACAGAATGGGAGAATATATTTGCAAATGATGCTACAGATAAAAGACTGGTATCCAAGATCTACAAAGAACTTCTCAAACTCAATACACGAGAAACAAATAAACCATAAAATGGACAGAAGATATGAACAGACACTTTTCCAATGAAGACATACAAATGGCTAACAGACACACTTGCAAAATGTTCAAAATCATTAGCCATCAGGGAATTTCAAATCAAAACCACACTAAGATACCACCTTACGCCAGTTAGAATGGCAAAAATTGACAAGGCAAGAAACAACAATAGTTGGGAGAGGATGTGGAGAAAGGGGATCCCTCCTACATTGCTGGTGGGAATGCAAGTTGGTACAGCCACTCTGGAAAACAGTGTGGAGGTCCCTTAAAAAGTTAAAAATGGAGCTACCCTATGATCCAGCCATTGCACTACTGGGTATTTACCCCAAAGACACCGACGTAGTGAAGAGAAGGGCCATATGCACCCCAATGTTCATAGCAGCATTGTCCACTATAGCTAAATCATGGAAGGAGCCGAGATGCCCTTCAGCAGATGACTGGATTAAGTTGTGGTCCATATATACAATGGAATATTACTCAGCTATCAGAAAGAACGAGTTCTCAACATTTGCTGCAACATGGACGGCACTGGAGGAGATAATGCTAAGTGAAATAAGTCAAGCAGAGAAAGACAATTATATGGTTTCTTTCATCTATGGAACATAAGAACGAGGAAGGTCAGTAGGAGAAGAAAGGGATAAAGAAAGGGGGGTAATCAGAAGGGGGAATGAAGCACAAGAGACTATGGACTCTGAGAAACAAACTGAGGGCTTCAGAGGGGAGGGGATGGGGGAATGGGATAGGCTGGTGATGGGTGGTGGGGAGGGCACGTACTGCATGGTGCACTGGGTGTTATACGCAACTAATGAATCATGGAACTTTAGATCAAAAACGAGGGATGTACTGTATGGTGACTAACATAATATAATAAATTTTTTAAAAAGAACCCTTATCAACAAAATTATAAATGAGAAAGGAGACATTACAACAGCTAGCATAAAAATATAAAGGATCACAAGAGGCTACTCTCATCAATATATGCCAACAACCTGGACAATCTAGCAGAAGTGGTGTAAAATTCTTTAAAATCTTAAAAAAATTGGCTAAGGAGGTAAAAAGATCTCCACTCTTAAAACCAAAATACATTGATGAATGAAAACGAAGACACATGAATAGGAGTGTATCCTGTGTTGATGGATTAGAAAAATATCAAAATGTTACTTCTACCAAAAGCCATTTATAGATTCAATACAATGCCTATCAAGATCTTAGTGGCTTTTTTGCTTTTTTTTTTTAATAGAAAAGCCTATCCTAAAATTTGGAACCATAAAAGATGCTGAATTTTTCCAAAGTAATCCTAGAAAAGGAGACATCATACTTACTGTTTTCAAAATGTACAGCAAAGCTGTAGAAATCAAAACAGTATGATACTAAATACTTAGAAATAAACTTAACCAAGAAGGTAAAAGACCTATACTCTAAAAACTCAAACACTGGTGAAAGAAATTGAAGAAAAAAACAAACAAATGTCAAGATATTCTGTGTTCTTGGACTGGAAGAATTAATATACTTAAAATGTCCATACAACCCAAAGCAATCTATGGGTTCAGTGCAATACTTTTCAAAATTCCAAAAGCAGATTTTTGTAGAGGTAGAATAATTATAAAATTTGTATGGAACCACAAAAGGTCCCAAATAGCCAAAGCTTGAGAAAGAACAAGGCTGGTGTTATATACAACTAATTAATCATTGAATACTACATCAAAAACGAATGATGTACTATACGTTGGCTACTTGGACTTAATTTAAGAAAAAAAAAAGAGCAAGGCTGAAGACATCACAATGCCAGATTTGAAAATAAATGACAAAGCTGTAGTAATCACAACAGTATGCTACTGGCACAAAATGGACATAATAGATCAGTGGAAGAAAATAGAGAGCCCAGAAATAAACCCACACTTATATGATCAATTTATCTACAACAAAGATGTCAAGAATATACAATAGGGAACAGACACTCTCTGTAATAAATTGTGCTGGAAAAACTGAATACACACAGAAAGAATGACACCGGACCACTTTCTCACACCATACACAGAAATAAACTCAGAATGGATTAAAGACCTAAATGTGAAATCTGAAGCGGTACAACTCCTAGAAGAAAACAAAGGCAGTTATCTCTTTGACATCAGCCTTAGCAACATTTTTCTAGATATGTCTCCTCAGGCAAGGGAAACAAAACCAAAAATAAACTATTAGGACTACACCAACATAAAAAGCTTTTGCACAGTGAAACAAACCATAAAAATTGATAAGGCAATCTATGAATGGGAGAAAACATTCATAAATTATATTTGATAAAGGGTTAATATCTAAAATAAAGAAACTATGCAACTCAAAACCAAGTAATAATACAATTGAGAATTGGGCAGAGGATCTGAATAGACCTTTTTCAAAGAAGACCTATAGATGACCAACAGACACATGAAAAGATGCTCAACATGGCTAATCATCAGAGAAATACAAGTCAAAATCACAATGAGATACCAGACCTGTCAGACCGGTCAGAATGGCTAGGATCAGAAAGAAATATGTGTTGGTGGGATGTGGAGAAACAGAAACCCTCATGTCCTGTTGGTGGGAATGCAAATTTGTGCAACCAATTACAGAGATTGGTCACAGAGTACAGAGTAGAAATGCCATATATTCTTCTATTAATTCCACTAATGAGTGTTTACCCAAAGAAAATGAGAAAACTAATTTGAAAAGATACATGCACCCTATGTTTACAGCATCATTATTTACAGTAACCAAGATATGGAAGTAACCCAAGTGCTCTTCCATAAATGAATGGATAAAACAAAATGTGGAATATTATTCAGCCATTAAAAAGAATGAGGTCTTTCTATTCGCAACAACATGGAAGGATCTAGAGGGCATTATGTGAAGGGAACTAAGTCGGACAGACAAAGACATATGCTCTATGATTTCACTTATATGTGGAATATAAAAAAAAAAAAGCAGAAACAAATTCCTAAATAGAACAAACATGATTGTGAGAGGAAAAAGAGGTGAAAGATGAGCAAAATGAGAAGGGGAGTGGGAGATACAGGCTTCTGGTCATGGAGTGAGTAAGTGATGGGGATAAGAGGCACAACATAGGGAATATAGTCAATGGGATTGCAGTAGCCTTGTATGGTGACAGATGGTGGCTACAACTTGTGGTGGGCATAAAGTTGTCAAATCACTGTTGTACACCTGAAACTAACGTAACATTGTCAGCCATACTTTAACTAAAAAAATAAATACAATAAAGGTAAAAGGAACAGTATAGTACTGGCATTAAAATGATATATATAGATCAATGGAACAAAATTGATAGCCAGAAATAAACCCAAGAAATATGTTCAACTATTTGTCCAGTTTCCAAGAATACTCAATGGAGAAAAGATACTCTCTGAAATAAATGGTGCTGGGATAATTGGATATTCACATGAAAAAGAATGAAACTAGACACTTGTATTATACCACTCACAAAAAGGAACTCAAAATAGATTAAAGACTGAAATGTAAAATGTGAAACCATGAAAGTTCTGGAAGAAAACAGGAAAGAAACTCCTTAACACAGATCTTGACAATGTTATTTTGGATAGGATACCTAAAGCACAAGCAACAAAATAAAAAATAAACAAGTGGGACTATATCAAACTAAAAAGTGTCTGCACAGCACAATAAACTATCAACAAAGTAAAAAGACAACCAATGGAATGGGAACAAATAATTGCAAAACATAGTGGATAAGGAGTTAATATCTAAAAGATAGAAGGAACTCCTACAATAGAAAATTGCAATTTGCCCATTTAAAAATGGGCAAAATACCTGAGCAGACATTTTTCCAAAGACCAAATGCAAATGCCAACAGATGCATTTCACTCAACATCACTAATCACTAGGGAAATACAAAACTAAACCACAATGAGATATTACTTTATGCTTGTTAGAGTGGCCATCATCAAAAAGACAAGAGATAACCAATGCTGGTGAGGATGTGGAGAAAAGGGAACCATTTTGCCCTTTGCTGGGATCGTAAACTGGTATAGTCACTATAGAAAAAAGAATAGGGTATTCTCAAAAACTTAGAATTACTTTATTATCCAGCACTGCTACTTCTGGGGAATACATTCAAAGAAATAAAAATAGTAATCTGAAATATGTGAACTACTCATTCAGTGAGGTTTTATTTCTTTTTTCCATTTCTGATAATTTATACCATTTTATGAATTTTCATTTCACCTAACTATTCAGATATATTGGTATAACCTTTTCATCTGCACCCCCACGTGCACAGCACTAGTATTCACCACAGTCACGATATGGAAACAACTTCAGTGTTCATTGACAGATCAGTGGATAAAGAAGTTGTAAAATACACAATGTGAAATATTCAGCCATAAAAAACCAAACCTCTTCCATTTGCGACAACATACATGGACTTTGAGGACCTTATGTTCAGTGAAATAAGGCAAAGAGAAAGGGAATACCATATAACCTCACTTATATAGGAATCCAAAAACAAACAAAAACCTACAGGAAAAAAAAAACAAGTTCATAAAAAAAAATCAGTTTGTGGTTATCAGAAGTGAGGGAAGGGGAGAAGGGAAATTGGGGAGCTATCCTTAAAATGTGTCAGCTTCAAGTTATAAAAAGGTACTGGTGATGTATATAGCACGTGGACTATAGTTAACATTTATATATCTCATACAGCAGTGTTAAGAGTAGAAGAGTTCTTATCACAAGAAAAGTTTGATTCTTTTTTTGCTTTTCCTTTTTAATGTATCTGTATGAGATGATGGATGCTATTTGAACTTATTATTGTAATTATTTCCCAATATATGTAAGTCAAGCCATTATGCTGTAACCTTAAACTAATGCAGTCATGTATGTTAATTATACCTCAATAAAACTAGGAAAAATTAGTTTAATGATAATTAAACAAGATTCATTTCAAATGCAAATTTTCATTCCGCATAAGACAAGGAGAATGACCTGCAGTGCAGTGGTGCCTCACTAACGATTTGAGAGTTTTGCTACCTCATCAAAAATCTAAACAAATATGTAAAATGTTTAAACATCTGTGTGATGACTAACCTAGATTCGTGTCTGTTTTTAGATTTCCTTTAAACAATATTTTCATCTTCAAGAACTATTTTGGTTACAGGCAATGTTTGGGTAATAACTCTCATTTTTAACACATATTTGTTCTTTTATAATCCGTTCACCCAAAGGTGTTACTGCTCTGTAAATTTTTAAGACGTCACTCTACCCTGTCTCACAGATAAATCCCTAAGTTCATTCACATCTACTCCTTTTTTATTTGTTCTTTCATTTTTTTCTGTTTTAAATTCATGTGGAGATTTTGCGGTTTCTTCGTAACTTCTATAAATAATTTGTTACTGTTCTGTGACAATTTGAATAGCTTCAGGAGCTTCTTCACATCTCACTTTCTATGTCATAAGGAGAGAAGGTGGAAGGAATGTACAATGTTACAGTAAACAAAACATAGTAAGAAAAAGGTATGCCAACATATTTGAAAAATTAGGTGAAAAGAAACTTCATACAATGATATAAATTATCAGAAATGGAAAAAAATAAATAGATCTGCATTGAAATAGTAGTTTAAATTTTTTCCACAATGAAAAAAACATCAGACCCAGATGCTTTTATGGGTAAGTTATATTGAACATAAAGTAAGAAAGTAGTTTCTGTATTACACAGATGTTTTCAGACAATATTGAAATACAGTACCTACCTAATTTCATTTAAGATTTTATTTATTTATTTGGCAGAGACAGAGAGAGAAAGCGAGCGCAATCAGGGGGAGTGGGAGAGAGAGAAGCAGCCTCCCTGCTGAGCTTAGAGTCTGATGCGGGGCTCTACCCCAGGTCCCTGGGATCATGACCTGAGCCAAAGGCAGCACTTAACCAAATGAGCCACCCAGGTACCCCCCCATTTCATTTTATAAGTAATATGCTTCTAGTTCCCAAATTAGTCAAGGACAGTATATAAAAGGACAATTATGGCCACTCTCACTTATGAACATTGATGTCATATCCTAAATAATAAACAAAATACAGTAATATATAAAAAGATAACTCATCAACAAAGAACTTTGTTTTATTCCAAGAATTCAAGTTAGGTTCAACATTAGAAAATGTATTAGGAATCACTACTTTAAAAATTTTAAAAAAGAAGACATTGTTACCTCAGTCTATAATATGTCTACACCATACATTTGGTGCTCAGTGTTTCTCACTATTCAATTTTTGTTTGCTTGCCTAAAATTTAAAAACAAGTCTTAAGCACTAGGGGAGCAAATTCTTAAGTTGCTTCAGGTGCAGCTGCAGTTATTGAGGCCCCAGTGTGATACTAGATGCTCAATTCCACTGTTCTCCTCCCAAATCATTTCATGAATCCAGTATAACCTTGTCAACAAATCCTTCAAGAATGTTACAAGAAGGAAAAAATCACAGTCAAAACTATTTCATGATATCCTAAATAAAATCCTTTGAATGCACTCCACTGACATTAAAAAGAAAACACTAATCTATTTCCACCAAGTTAGATTTATTCCAGAAATTTTAGTAAAACATTCTAAAATCAGTGGAATTATCACAATAAAAAAGAGAAATCTTATGATCATCTCAAGTGATACAGAAAATTATTCAACATACTTAAAGTAGGAGGTTCTATCCAGTTCAGTAAAGGAAAAGAACTTATAGGGTATACAGATTGGAAAGGAGGACATAAAATTTTCATTATTTCAGATGTTATCGCATATTCAAAATCTTAAAAGAATTTTTAGATAAATTATTAAAATCAGTAATTCTGTTTAAGAAGACAGAATACAAAGACTATACACAAAAATCAACAGTATTCCTATATATACACCAATAAATGCTTCATTACGAAATGAAATTTCCCATGGTAGTAGTATTAAATTATCAAATAAGGCGTAAATCTAACCACAGACATGTGCTATTGCTTTGTAGAAGGTAACATAGTGTTTTATGGAAAGAAGTTCTAAATATTGAGAGAGAAACTTCTGGCATGAAAGATTTAGTATTGTACAAATACTGGTTTTTACCGAATTGATCTATACATTCAATGCAAGCCCAATACAATTTCCAGCAGATTTTGTTTGTTTGTTTGGGGCGGGGGGAGGTTGGTGAAAATTGACAAGTATATTTCTAAAATTGATGTTAGCCTGCAGATGATCTATAGTCAAGGTAATCTAAAAGAGGAATTTCAAATCTGGGGAACATATCAGATTAATGTTGTTATAAGGATAAAAATCAAGAAGATAGCAAAGTAATAATGCAAGGATAGATACATGAACCAAAATGACAAAATAGAAAGCTTTTGAAAAAAGAGACTCAAATACATAGTTACTTGCTTTGTGATAAAAGCATCAATACAATTTAGTGAGAAAAACGATCTTTTCAATAAATGGTGCTTGTTCAATTGGATATCCACATAGGAAAAAAAAAAATCTTAACCCTTACCTCACACTATACACAAAATCAAGTCCTGATAACTTCTAAATCTAAGTGTGGAAGTAAATAACATGAGAGAAAATGATTTGCATAGACAGATTTATTACATAATAAAGAGTTAAGATAGAAAAAGATCAATGAGCGGACATTAAAATTAGAATTTTCTGTCCATAAAAAAGATATATTATAAAACCCTGATATCAGCTCCACATGTAAAGAGCTTGGAATCATCACCCTCATCCTTAAAATAAGAAAAAAAATCTAACAAAATAAATGACTTTTCTTGGACCCATCAGAGAACTGAGATTGCAGGGCAAGCTTCTGTCCTGAAATCTGGAGATAGACAAATCCAGAGATGCACAACTGAGGGAGACCTCCTTACCTGTTAGAAACACTTAAACAATACTTTTGACAAACTGCTGGAGGCTAAGCGTGGATAAGCAGGAGGGGGAGAAAGTCCTAGAGCCAGTCTATCCTAGAGTCATCACAATTTCTTGAGTTTTACCCCGAGGAACCCCACCAAGTTCTAATAGCAAGGAGCTGAGAAGGATCTTCCTGTGGTTTAGGCAAGGAGAGCAGAAGAATATTCACTATGTAATATGACCAGAGCATTTTCCCTTCAAAGGCCTATTCTCCAGGGAAGAAGACCTTACCAGAGCCTCATCCCAGCTGGGGAAGGATGTCCATCCCACTCCAGTCCCTGCCAGACTTCATGTCTTACTAACATAGTAGGGAAAAAAAAAAAAAAAAGATACTGCTGGAGAAACACTTGCGAAGGTCATCTCCACACAGGGTCACTAAAAGTCTGAGACTCTTAAGATTATAAAATGCTTTCCTTCCCCTACACCTGATCATCACACCAACAAGTCCTCAGCATACTAGCACTGAATTAAAGCTGAAAGGGCTACAAGTTATAAACTCTCTTTAAAGAGGAATACTTAGGGAATCCCACATAAAGAGGGAAGACAAAATCAAGGAAAATAGAGAAATTTGAAGCCTCTGGTTATTACAATTAACAGTAAACATTCGAAACAGCCAAACTCCTTGCTAGACTAACAAATTCTCTCCGGTGTTCAGCCTATTTACCTTAGTTTCTGTCATCAGATACATGTCTGGCTTTCAACAATAGCAACAACAACAACAAAAAATCACAAGAGAAACCAAAAGCCAAGAATACAGAAAACAAAGCCTAAAGACACAAAACATCAGAACCAGACTCAGATACAATAAAGATGTTAGAATATTCAGACAGGGAATTTAAAGTAACTATAATTACAGTGTTAAGAGCTTTAATGGCAAAAGTAGAAACATGCAAAAAAGAGTTGTGAATATAGCAGAGAGATGGAAACCCTAAGAAGGAATTGAAAGGAAATTCAAGGGGGGAGGAAAGTAACAGAAATGAAGAATGCCTTTGACAGATTCATCAGTAGACTGCACATGGCCAAGGAGAGAATCGGTGAGCTTAAAAATATGTCAAAAGAAGCTTCATAAAACTGAAATGCAAAGAGAAAAATAATGGAAAAAAATTAAAAGTGATTATACAACAACTATGAGACAATTTTAAAGGTGTAACATATGTTACTGGAATATCAGAAGGAGAATAAAAAGAGAACAGAGTAGAAGAAATATCTGAAGCAATACCTGAGGATATTTCAAAATTAATGGCAGACACCAAACCACAGATCCAGGAAATGCAGAGAACACCAAGCTGGATAAATATAAGAGTATATCTATGCCTAGCCATATCATATTCAAATTGCAGAAAACTAAAGACAGAGAAAACCTTAAAAGAAGCCAGAGGAAAATAAACATCTTACTTGTATAGAAACGTAAGAATTACGTTGGATTTCTCATTAGAAACCATGCCAGCAAGAGGAAAGTAGGGTGAAATATTTAAAATGTTGAAGGAAAAACCCTACAATTCTAGCGCTCTGTATTCAAAAGAATTACTCTTCAGAGGTGTTAGAGAAACAAATGCTTCCTCAGGCAAAAACTGTTGGATTTCATCATCAATAAATTGCCTTACTAGAAATGTGAAAGATATTCTTCATCGATAAGGAAAATTATGTATGTCCAAAAAATCAGACCTACATCAGAAAGGAAGAGCAGAGATGCGATAAATGAAAGTAAAATACAATTTTTTAATTCAAAATACTCTTAATACAGGTAATAGACAACTATTTGTTCCAAGTAATAATAGATACAAAGTATAGAGTAATTTTAGCCTAAAGATAAATGAAATGAATGACAGCAATGTTATAAGGGATGGGAGGGAGAACGTGGGAATATTCTAAGGTACCGGCAAGCACTACACATAAGTGCTATCAAATTACTCGAAGGTGAATTTAGACAGTTAAAAACATGTATTGGAAAGTCTAGGGAAATCACTAAAAACTTTTTAAGGAATTATATTCAACTAGTGAATCGTTGGAACACTACATCAAAAACTAATGATGTACTATATGTTGGCTAACTGAACATAACAATTTTTTAAAAATATCAAACCTACACTGATTTAAAAGAAAGAATTATAATTGATATACTAAGAGATACAATAGAGTCATATAAAATGCTCAGTTAAACCAGAGAGAGCTGAAAAAGATGGAGAAAATTTTTTTTAAAAATGCAATAGAACACATTTTCAAACATGGTGGATATTAATCCACCTATATTCTCTAATCATTTCAAATGTATTTGTATATACATTATATATACATTGTATATACATTAATACGTATAATATTAATGCACCAATTTGAAGGCAGAGATTGTCAGAGCAGATTAAAAATAAGACCCAACTATTTGTTGTCAACCAGAAATCCCCTTCAAACATGAAGACTCATATATACATACCATACTAAAAGCAATCAAATGAGAGGTGGGTAGCAATATTAATTTCAGACAAAGCAGACTTCACAACAAGGAAAATTACCAGGGATAAATAGGGATATTAATAATGACAAAAGGGGAAGTATCCAAGAAGAAATAACAATTGCAAATATATATATGGATCTAACAGCATGGCATCAAAACTTGAGGCAAAACTGACAGAGGTGAAACAAGAAATAGACAAGGTCCCTATTATATTTGGAGACTTTAACATACCTCTTTCAGTAATTTATAGCTCAAGCACGCAAACAATCGGTAAGGATAGAGTTGGTCTGAACAGCACTATCAACCAGTTTAGTCTAATTGACATTTATAGAACATTCCGCCCCAAAAGAACAGGATACATACTAATAAAATATGTTAATAATTAGGAGTAATTGGTTGTGGTAATTGGGTACAGTTAATACAATTCTAGATACTGTATTCACATTTTTCAGAAAATCTAAAGCTGCCCTAAAATACTAAATTTATTAAAACAAAAAACTGCATTAGGAAAGTGAAAGAAAAAAGCCACAATGTAGGGAAAGA
>NW_024425452.1:13354064-13454599 GCF_017311325.1 Ursus maritimus | reverse complement strand
TTTGTAATTCATATATTTGACGAAGGAATAGTAATACTGATCACATGTAGAACTTCTACTAACTTATGAAAAAATAAATATTAGGATGCTTGGGTGGCTCAGTCAGTTAAGCATCTGCCTTCATCTCAGGTCATGATCCCAGGGGCCTAGGATCTAGCCTGGCATCAGGCTCCCTGCTCAGCAGGGGGTCTGCTTCTCCCTTTCCCTTTGCCCCTCCTCCCCACTCGTGCTGTCTTGCTCGCTCTCTCTAATAAAATCTTTAAAAAAAAAGAAAAAAAGATTAAAAACCCAATAGAGTAATGAACAAATGAGTTGAAGAGACATTTTACAATAGAAGGTTTACTAATGGTCATTAAGATATGAAGAGGTACTCAACTCCATTAATCGTCAGAGAAATGTAAATTAAAGCAACAGTGAGATACCACTGGATAGGCACAAGAATTGCTAAAATTATAAAGTCTGGTAAGTATTGGCAAGAATTTTGAACAGATGACACTCTCACACAGTGCTGGTGGAAGTTTAAATTGATGCCACCACTTTTTAACATGTGCCTACTTTAAAACTCAGCAATTGCATTCTTAAATACATACCAACAGAAATGTATATGCTTACTCACCAAAAAAATATGTTCAAGAATTTTCATACTAATACTGTTTGTAATAGCCCAAAGTTGGAAGTAACTCAAATGTACGTGAGCAATAGAACTTACATAGATGGTGGTATCTACAGATATCATTTATGAGAATGAACAAAACGCCCCTACATACAGCGTGTTTGAATTTTAAGAGAACTTGATGAGCAAGAGAAGACAGACATGATAAAGTATATATTATATTACATTTACATAACATTCAAAAACATGGAAAACTCATCCACAGTGATGGATGTTAAGATGGGAATAGCATAAAGTGGGAGGGGGCGTGTCAGAGGGGTGTCTTGGACTGGTAATATTTTATTTTCTGATATGGGTGGGCTTATGAACACTCATTGATCCATACACTTAACGATTTCTGCTCTTTTCTATATGTATGTTATACTTAAAAAGTTTTCTTTAAAAAAAAAAAGCAAAATGAAAGAAACAAGTAGGAAAATGGTCAAAGGACTACATTAGGTATTATACACAAAAGGGAACACAAATGCCACAGAAACATAAAATACATATTCAACCGTATTATTAATCAGAAAAAAGCAAATGAAAACAAGCAATCCCATTGTATACTTAGTATCTTGCCAAACATCTCAAAGTCAGACATATCCAGGGTTGGATATCCGGAATCTCAGTGCTGGTAACGATGTCAGTTGACAGAAAATCTCCCATACTGCTAATGAGAATATGTGGTGATACAACCACTTTAGAATAAGGTTGGCTCTTTATAGTAATTTTGACCATGTCCATACCCCATGATCCAGCAACTCATTCTGAGATAGAAACTTAGAAAATCTCTTGCATGTACAGAACACACAGCAAAAGAGGTTGTAGCAAACTGTTAATAATAAAAACTGATTCGGCCCCAACTTCCATCTCAAATGAATTCGGTAAAGTAGGGCATGTTGACACAATGAAATACGCTCTGATAAGGAATATCTAGAGCTGTGTGCAATCACAGGATTCATCTCAAAAAGCTAATAATGGGTGAAGAAAAGCAGATTATTAAAGAATACCTAACGCAATATTTCAGTTAGGTAAAGTTCAAAAAGAGACAAAATTAGCAATCATATTATACTGTAACACTCTAAAGAAAAAAGAATGATTTGCAGAATTTTCTGTAGGACAGGGGACATGTAATCAAGGAGAGCTTGCTTGCAGGGGGATTCAAAAATATTGGTGATTCTCTACTAAACTGTGCAGTAAGAAGTATGTTCATTTTATTATGTTTTAAACTGCTCACTTTAAACATGCTTTTTACATTAACAGTGACAAATTAAAAGTTAAAGAAAGAATGAAATATGTCAGTATAACCACATTTGGACTTTTGGCCATGAAATCCTGAACCAAAGCTAGCAATGAAAATATAAAACATTATTGTGTTAACTCCTACAGTTATTTTACGAAGTGTCCATCCACTGTCTTACAGCCCATGGTCATTTGAGAAGACAGTGGAGGGACCTATAGGGTAAGTCACCAGGACTATTTACACAACAAAAAATGTAGCTGGTAAAATATTCTCTACTGATGTTCCTGAAACCAGAGACCAGAAATTCACAGTGGAAATGAGACCCTTTACTTTTCTTGTGCCAACACAAACAACAATTACAGCGTCATATGAGAAAAGTTATAAGAAATATTGCTTGGTTTCAGTGGTTCAACCAAGTCAGCAGATTTCTGTAATTGTGGCAGACTGGACCCAAAAACTCAACAGTCTTCAGCAAGGAATGGCTCTTAGACATTAAACTGATCCCTGATAAAACAACCCCGGGGTCATGAGAAGGCTAGTCTGCCAATTTCATTTCACCATGGGACCCACTGACATCTGGTTCAGCTGCGGAAGCTGGAAAACTTCTTTAAAATTCTCTTGACAGTAAAAATGGACATGTGGAAAACATTCTAATCTGTTAATCTTTGGTGCTCCTGAAAAAGGGACATTTGGCTTTATACTTCATGATAATAAATATGAAACCTCCAGATCTAGCTGTAAATAACTTAATGGCACTTGAATAAAGAATAGAACTTTCATTTCCCAAATGTGCCAAAAGATGACTGTGCACCTGCATGACCCCCACCACGTAAGAAGCCCCCTGGATTATTTGTTTATGCTTCGTTTAGTAATTTGCCTCCTTTACTCTGGTTCCACTGGGCCAGCGAAAATTGCCAACAGTAGCAAGTGCTTTTCCTACCTTTCTGTCTGTCCTTCTCTCCCTGCTAACTAGCTGTCAAGCACTTCTCCTGCTCTTGCACTGAATATTTCAAATAATCAAAGGAATACAGCAATGCAAAGATTTTTGTATGTATATTTCCATGTTATCGATAACTAAGGGTCACTACATAAATGTCTGGCTTCAAGATCAGTGGACTGTAGAAGCTGCCTCTGTCTTGCAGTGTCTATACAAGGTATACAGAACAGTAGTAAACCACAGCCAAGATTCGGACTTGTTATTCCTCACTTCAGTTTCCACGTGGATTCTGCCTACCGCTCCCTACTTCATGTAGCATGTTCCCTTGCTTCAAATCGCTGTCATTTTAAGTGTGTTGAAAACTTTTTTCTCCAGTTTTGGGTTTTTTAATTTCCACTAAGCTCCTCCTTTCAGCATGAATATATTTGTCCCAATTTCAAAATACTATCCTAAAAGCCCTGGATTGAAACTCAAACATTTAGAGAATAAACGAAATATGCACAATTCAAAATACGTCTATAAATACATGCTACTTAAGAGGTTTGCTTTCTCTATCAAACATCTTGCATGGTCCCTAATCAAAATAAATATGCAAATACATAAACACATCATTTAAAAATAAAGCACAGCTATTACTTCTGGTAAGCCAACCCATTTTTTTCTGATTTTATCTATAGTATCTCAGCTCCTGAGTGGGAGAATATAGAAGAGTACTCATAAGCAGGGCTTCTGGAATCTAAATGTTTAGGTTCCAATGGACTCCACAGCTCTGCAGCTACCCCATGTTTCCAGACTGTAAATTTGGAATATTAATAATACATACTCATGAGCAGGATTAAATGAATGTGGTTACATATTAATCATTGGAAGTGTTATCTTTTCTCACTCTTCATATTTGGTCCATTTCTCACCTAACAGGCAGTCTAGCCTTCATACCAGAATCAGGAATATCATTCAGTCATTCCACCTTTCCACTGGAAGGTTGGCTTTTTTTTTTTCTTTTTTTTAATGTGCTACTAGAAATTTTATTTTTTTTTAAATATTTTTTTATTATGTTAGTCACCATACAGTACATCCCTGGTTTTTGATGTAAAGTTCGAGGATTCATTAGTTGCGTATAACACCCAGTGCACCATGCAATACGTGCCCTCCCCACCACCCATCAGCAGCCTATCTCTAAGTCTGTGTCTGAGGTAGGTAATTAACTGGGTGTGGTAACATTGCATTATAAAAGAACTTTTCTGTGTTCCTCAGGAATTCATCAAACATCTGTTGAGCACCTTTTATAAGATACTGTCCTTTAAGAGAAATTAAGAAAACAATTCCATTTACACATCACCAGAAAAAATAAAATACCTAAGAATAAACTTAATCATGGAGGTGAAAAATCTATATTCTGAAAACTATAAAACACTGATTAAAGAAAGTGAAGAGACACAAATGGAAAGCTAGTCTATGTTCATGGATTAAGAGAATTAATATCATTAAAGTGTCCTTACTACTCAAAGCAGTCTATAGGTTCAATGCAATCCCCATCAAAACACCGACAGAATCTTTCACAGAGCTGGAGCAAATAATACTAAAATTTGTATGGAACCACAGAAGAACACAAATAGCCAAAACAATCCTGAGAAGGAAGAACAAAGCTAGAGTTATCACAATGCCAGATTCCAAGATTTACTATGAAACTAATCAAAATAGTATGGTACTGGCACAAAAATGGATGCATAGATTAATGGAAAAGAATAGAGAGCCCAGAAGTAAATCCACACTTACATGGTCAATTAATCTATAAAAAAGAAGGCAAGAATATTCATGCGATGGGGAAAGACAGTCTCTGCAATAAATGGTGCTGGGAAAACTGGACAGCTACATGCAAAGGATGAAACTGGACGACTTTCTCACACCACACACAAAAATAAATTCAGAATGGATTAGAGACCTAATTATAAGACATGAAACCATAAAAATCCTCAAAGAGAACAGACAGTAATCTCTTTGACATCAGCCTTTGCATCATTCTTCTAGATATGTCTCCTCAGGCAAGGGAAACAAAAGCAAAAATAAAGTACTGGGACTACGGCAAAATAAAAAGCTCTAGCACGGTGAAGGAAACCATCAACAAAATGATATGGCTAGCTATTGAGTGGGAGAAAATATTCACAAATGATATAGCTGATAAGGAGTTAATATCCAAAATATTTAGGAACTTATACAACTCGACACCAAAAAAACAAATAATCCAATTAAAAATTGGCAAAGGACCTGAAAAGACATACGAAAAGATGCTCAGTGTGACTAATGATCAGGTAAATGCACAGCAAAATGACGATAACACATCCCCTTCTATCTGCTAGAATGGCTAAAAGAAAAAAGAAAAAATAGCAAGGGTTGGCAAGGCTGTAGAGTAAAAAGAACTCTCATACGTTGTTGGTGAGAATTTAAATTGGTGCAAGAGTATGGAAAACAGTATGGAGATTTCTCAAAAAATTAGAGATACCAAATGATCCAGTAATCCCACTACTGGGTATTTACCCAAAGAAAACAAAAACACTGATTTGAAATGATATATGCAGTCCCATGTTTATTATAGCATTATTTTCAAAAGCTGAGATATGGAAGCAACCCAAGTGTCCATCAATAGATAAATGGATAAAGGGGCGCCTGGGTGGCTCAGTAGTTAAGCATCTGCCTTTGGCTCAGGGCGTGATCCCAGGGTCCTGGGATCAAGCCCCACATTGGGCTCCCTGGGAGCCTGCTTCTTCCTCTCCCACTCCCCCTGCTTGTGTTCCCTCTCTCGCTGGCTGTCTCTCTCTCTGTCAAATAAATAAATAAAATCTTTTAAAAAAATAAATGGGTAAAGAAGATGTCCTGTGTATGTATATATGTGTCATGTGTTTTATATATATATATATTCTATTGTGCGTATACACACACAATATGTATATACATATATATACACACAATATATACATATATATATACTCACACGCGTATATATATATATACACAATACATATACACTATACACACACACACACACACACACACACACAATAGGATGTAACTCAGCCATCAGAAAGAATGGTATCTTGCTATTTTCAACAACATGGATGGGACTTGTAGGGTATAATGCTAAGTAACATAAGTTAGACAAATACTGTCTGATTTCACTTGCATAGGCAACCTAAAAAACAAACTAACAAACCAAAAAACAGTCTCTTAGATACAGAGAGCTGGTGGTTGCCAGAGGGGAGGTGAGTGAGGGGGATCAAAGAGATAAAGGAGATTGGGGTACAAACTTCCAGTTATAAAATAATTCATAGCAATGAAAAGTAGAGTGCAGGGAATGTAGTCAATAATGTGATAATGTTGTATGCAGACAGAGGGTGATTATACTTACTGTGATGAGCACTGAGTAATGTACAGAATTATTAATAAGGTTATACCCCTGAAACTACTATAACATTGTATGTTAATTATACTTTAACTACAATGTATTGTAATTATAATATATTGTACTTTACTGGGTGGTAAAATTGGTTGTTATCTGACTTGTTTATCTGTGAGAGGGTATTGGCTCATTCATTTTCCAATAATTTCGAAATATTTAACTCCATTGTTACCTTATAAAGACAGTAAGAACTCACATTCTTAAAGTCTTTAGTGACTCCACTACATGTTTAAGTTCTCAAAATAGATCTCAAATCCTTGTTAGGCTGCCCTAGGCCTGCCACCACAGCCTTATCGCTTGTCGTGCTCCTCTTCACTCAAATCCTCTGGACTGGAGGCCTTCAAAAGGCTGTTCTTTATGGTACACTTTTTCCTCTATCTCTGGACAATCTTTGTCTTTTAAGTCACACTTTACAAAGAATTCCTTAACAGGCGTTCCTGGAATGTGCTCCTGTACCATATGGCATATCCCCGGTTTTGTTGCTGTTCACACAGTATTTCCACTGCTGATTTCTTTTTTAATTTCAGCTTGAGGTATAATTGACCAAAATACATATACACACACACACACACACACACACACACACACACACACACTGAAGGTGTACATCATGGTGCTTTAAAAAATGTATACATTGTGAAAGGATTCCCCCCACATATCCACCACCTCACGTAACTTCTTTTTTTGGTGAGAACATAAGTTCTACTGTCTTAGCACATTTTACTTGTACAATTCAGTGTTATCAGAACTCACTCATAGCTAAAAGTTTGTACCCTTTTTCTAACTTCTATTTCCCTTACCCGCCCCCACCTCTGGTAACCACTTTTCTACTCTTGATCAGGTTTTGTTTGTTGGGTTTTTTGTTGTTGTTGTTAAGATTCTACATATAAGTGATATCACACAGTATTTGGCTTTCTCTGATTTATTTCACTTAGCATAATGACCTCAAGGTCCGTCCATATTGTTGGGAATGAGAGGGTTTCCTTCTTTCTCATAGCTGAAGAATATTTCATTGCATATATGTGCCAGATTTTCTTTATCCATTAATCAGTTCATTTAGGTTTTTCTGTATCTTAACTACTGTTAATAATGGGTTTCCAACATCATTAATCATCAGGAAAATGCAAATCAAAACCATGCTGAGCTATAACCTCATACCTGTTAGAATGGCTACCATCGAAAAGTCAAAAGGTAATAAATACTGGTGAGGATGTGGAACAAAGGGAAGCCTGGCACTGCTGGTGAGAATATAAATTGGTTTAGCCTCTGTGGAAAACAGGGTGGAGGCACCTCAAAAATTGAAAACCATATGATCCAGTAATCCTACTTCTGGGTATATATCTAAAGGAAATGAAAACAGTATTAAAGAGATATCTATACCTCCATGTTCTTTTTGTTTGTTTTTAAGATTTTACTTATTTGTCAGAGAGAGAGAGCACGCACAAGCAGGGGAAGCAGCAGGCAGAGGGAGAAGCAGGCTCCCGGATGAGCAAGGTGCCTGATGCAGGACTCAATCCCAGGCCTCTGGGATCATGACCTGAGCTGAAGGCAGACGCTTAACCGACTGAGCCACCCAGGCACCCCTATACCTCCATGTTTACTGCAGCACAATGCACTGCTTACTTACAGGTCAGTGTTCCACTTACCAGTGAGGAAAGAGACTGTGTGTATCATGGTTAGTCACAATTTCTAGCACAGGGTCTAGCACATAGTATATGCTTAATGTTCAATACCTATCTTCAAAATGACTAAATATTACTAAGAATATACAGTTCCGATAGAAACACTCTATTTCTTACATCAATGATAAGGAATTTTTTTACTTGATTTCTTTGTGGAAAAGTAGGACTACCTGATACCACAATACCTAAGGATACAAAAAGAGCAGAACACATCTACTTAATGGGGGAATACTTGGGAAGTCTGTGAAGTGATTAAAAATTCAGAAGCTGAATTTTATTTATTTGTTTAGGTCTGCTGATTTTCCTTAAGTGAGCTCAGGCTGAATTATTTCAGTTTTAGTTGGTATTAGATGTAAGATGGTGCAGGAATTAGGTAATATCCATTCAGGTAGCATGACAACTTAATAATAGGTGTCTATACAGAAGAAATCTGAAATGACTCTTGCTTGAAACATTTGCAAAAAAAAAAAATTCACAAAGAGAAAAATATATTCTAAAATAAATTTGAACTACGGGCATGGAAATCCATAAAATAATGTTTTTTACATGTGTGTAAGTACTTCTTAAAATTAGATCTTTATTAGTTGAAGCCATAATTTTATTCCAAAAATGTAGTTTTGTAGAAGAAGCAATTTTTCAGATGAGGAAAAATTACTTCATATATAGGCAAATTTTCAGGTGGAAAAGATGTTGTGGTAAGAACAAGGAAGTTACGAATAGTGCGATGGAATCTACATCCAGTTTTATGTTGTTGAAATATGAACTTCAAGATAATGGCAACATAAAGAAAATGGTAATGTAAATATAATGTAAGACAATGATAAAGAATGAGGTTGCACAACATATCCTGATGCCAAAACATGAAGGGCCTCACTAGCATTGGTAAGAATCTTGGATTTCATCCAGTAGGTGATGGAAAGCCACAAAGGATTTCAAGCAGGGAAATGATATTAGAACTTCAAGTTTGTATTTTAGAAAAATCTTTCTGGCAGATCTTTAGTGGGTCAATGTAAGGAACATAGGACGAGGCAGGTCAGGTGATAGTCTCTTTCAGTGAACCAAGAAAGAGTTACTGATAGCTTTGTGTATAGGGCATATACTATACAGAATAGGAGAAGAGGGCTATTGGAAATCTATGTAGGAGCTAATATTAGTAGGGCCTCGTGACTAGCTGAAAATGGAAGGCAGGGAAAAGAGAGAAAGGGGAGGGGGAGATGCATAGCTGATTCCCATGGTTTTTGCGGGAGTGACTGGATGGTCAATGATCAAACCACTGTCCCGTAGATATATTTAAATTGCTATTGCAGTCCTCCAGAGCAGAGAACAGTTGTGCCTGAACTATGGAAGAGGCAGTGGAAACAGAAGAATTAAAGCACAAGAGCCCTTTCAGGGACACCTGGGTGGCTCAGTCCTTAAGCTTCTGCCTTTGGCTCAGGTCATGATCCCAGGGTCCTGGAATCTAGCCCCACATTGGGCTCCCTGCTCAGCGGGGAGCTTGCTTCTCTCTCTGCCTGCTGCTCTCCCTACTTGTGCTCTCTCTGTTAAATAAATAAATAAAATCTTAAAATAAAAATAAAGCACAAGGTTGTCAGATTAGCTCAAGAAATGGAACTTCATCCTTTATTTCTTATGGCACTTAATGACAAAGCTCTTGTTCTTGATTTCGCACCTCATTCCCTTGAGCTACTGCTATTCTCAAGGTACATCCCTCATAAGCTTCCTACAAAACTGTTTCCCTCCTGCTTGGCTAGTGATAATGCCTCTTGATAAGTCAAAATAGTTTAGTCCATCAGACATAATTTTGCTCAAATTTCTGCTCCAGTAGCCATAAAGGTTTATGGAGTAGGGATCTAGGGCCCTCAATACTGAGCCTCAGAAGGTCTACAAATACAGTCTGCACTCAAGAATCTTAGAGTCTTGGATACTTTCATCCAGCTTTTATTTTCACCTTAATATATCTTAGGAAAATTATTAACTTTGTTAAAAAGAAACCACAGGCCCAAAATGGCATCACTTAGGTTAAGGCCCCAAGTCAGTAAATCAAGATTTAATACCTAACTTAACTGCAGTATCAACCCCTGAGGAATGTAAACTTTAACCAGTCAACATGGGAATTTCCTGGACAGCACTAGGAAATTTACTAATAGACCCCTTCTATTCTCCTTAGGAGGGTGACCTTGCTTAAAACAATGGATTCTTTGCTAATAATTTCATTTTTTTCTGCTCCCTCTCTACCTTTAAAAACTTCTTTTCTGTAGCCCTTTGGAGCTTCCCTCTACTTGCTACATGGGATGCTGCCTGATTCATTAATCTAGTTAGTAAAGCCAGTTGGATCTTTAAAAATTACTGTTGAATTTTTGTTATTTAACAACTTCCATTACTAATGATAGTACACCATAGAGATTAAGTGCAGTGGTTTGAGAGCCATACCAGCCTTAAAACATGCATGGCATAAATGCAAATATAAAAAAAAAAACTTAAAAAGTTTTAACAACACGGATTGTAAACTGTTATAAAATTGAAAAACTGTTACAGAATTGTTGTAAAATTGAAAAGAATGAATACAACATGACGAGTTGTTATGAACTGAATGTTTGTGCCCCACCCCAGCCAAGTCATATGTTGAAATCCTAAAGCCCATGTTACATTTTTAGGAGATGGGAACTTTTGGGAGGTAATTGGGTCGTAAGAATAGAACCCTCATCAGTAGCACTAGGTTCTTATGAGATGAAAGGAGATGGTTTTTCTCTTGATCGTGTAAGAATACAACATGAAGACAGCCATCTGCAAATCAGGAAGAGGGACCTCACCTCAGATCTGTTGGCACCTTGATGCTAGGTTTCCCAGCCTCCAGAACTGTGAGAAACAGATGGCTGTTCCGTGAGCCACACGGTCTATAGTATTCTGTTATAGTAGCCCAAACTGACTGACACACCAAGGTTTATACCAGGAATGAATGAAAGATTAGTTCAATATCACGACACTGATATAATTATAATATTAACAGATTAGAAGAGAAAACCATCTCTTTAGGCATGCAGACAACAGTTGATAAATACTTGTTCCTGATAAAACCACTTTAAAGTAGTTGGGAACCTTCCTGGAGCTCATGAATATTATCTATCAAAACCTTACAGTGAATATTATACTAAATAATTTTGTTAATTGAGACTCTTTCTAAAACATCTGTCAATGTTTAGCACTGTAATAAATGTAGTAAAATAAGAACTTCTCAAACTCAATACACCAGAAACAAATAATCAAATAAAAAAATGGACAGAAGATATGAACACTTTTCCAATGAAGACATACAAATGGCTAACAGACACATGAAAAAAATGTTCAAAATTATTAGCCATCAGGGAAATTCAAATCAAAACCACCTTGAGATACCACCTTACGCCAGTTAGAATGGCAAAAATGGACAAGGCAAGAAACAACAGATGTTGGAGAGGATGTGGAGAAAGGGGATCCCTCTTACACTGTTGGTGGGAATGCAAGTTGGTACAGCCACTTTGGAAAACAGTGTGGAGGTCCCTCAAAAAGTTAAAAATAGAGCTACCCTGTGACTCAGCAATTGCACTACTGGGTATTTACTCCAAAGATACAGACGTAGTGAAGAGAAGGGCCATATGCACCCCAATGTTCATAGCAGCATTGTCCACAATAGCTAAATTGTCGAAGGAGCCGAGATGCCCTTCAACAGACAAACGGATAAAAAAAGATGTGGTCCATATATACAATGGAATATTACTCAGCCATCAGAAAAAAACAATTACCCAACATTTGCAGCAACATGGACGGGACTGGAGGAGATTATGCTAAGTGAAATAAGTCAAGCAGAGAAAGACAATTATCATATGGTTTCACTCATTTATGGAACATAAGAAATAGCAGGGAGATTGGTAGGAGAAGGAAGGGAAGAATGAAGGGGGGGTAAACAGAAGGGAGAATGAACCACGAGAGATTATGGACTTTGGGAAACAAACTGAGGGCATCAGAGGGGAGGAGGGTGGGGGGATTGGGATACGCCGGTGGTGGGTATTAAGGAGGGCATATATTGCATGGAACACTGGGTGTTATACGCAAACAATGAATCATGGAACACTACATCAAAAACTAAGGATGTACTGTATGTTGACTAACATAATAAAAAAATTTTTAAAAAGAAAGAAAAAGTAATTTAACTTTTTAACTTTAAAATTCAGGGGCACCTGGGTGGCTCAGTCAGCATCTGCCTTCAGCTCAGGTCATGATCCTAGGGTCCTGGGATCGAGCCCCACATTGAGCTCCCTGCTCAGCAGTGCGTTTGCTTCTCCTTCTTCCCCGGCTCCTCCTTCTGCTCATGTTTTCTCCCCCCCCTTCCAAATAAATAAATGGAATCTTAAAAAAAAAACAAAAAAACTTAAAATATCATCTGTATTTTCAAATGGTTGATCATAATGATAAAATATATATTCTCTTGGATTTTCATGTAGACAGTCCTATCATTTGTAAGAACTGTTGTGTGGTAGTGAGAATGGGAATATATATAGTAATAAGAGTATTTAGCAAAGTTTCAGGCTGAAAAATATCCAAAATAACAGTACTCCTGCACAGAATAGTTATCAAGATATAACAGATTAAATAAAATATTCAAGTTAGCAACAAAAGAACTACAGAGTACTAGAAGAAACCAAATATGTGTTAAAACCAAATACATACTAAACCTTTGATGTAAAAACCTATACATATTAAAAATGATATTCAAGAAATACAAAGGGGTGAGGGAATGGGGGAATTGGGTGATGGGCATTAAGGACAACACATGATATGATGAGCACTGAGTGTTATATGCAACTGATGAATTATTGAACACTACATATGAAACTAATGATGTACTATATGTTGGATAACTGAATTTAAGTTAAAAACAAAGAAATACAAAGAAATCAGGACAAACAGCTAGATATATAATATTCACAGAGGAGAGAATTCAGTATCTTAAAGATGGCAAATTTCCCACTATTGATTTATAAAGTTTATGTTCTTTAAAATGATCCTAACAGCTTTGTTCATGAAACTTAAAAACTGTAAATGTTATGTGTGATATACCCAAACAACATCATGCTCAATGGTGAAAAGTTGAAAGTTTTTCCTCTAAGATTAGGAACAAGGCAGGAGTGTCCCCTCTTACCAGTTCTATTCAACATAGTTCTAGAAGTCCTAGCCAGAGCAATCAGACAAGAAATAAAAGACATCAAAGAAAGCAGCAAAACTCTCTTTGTTTATAGATGATTCTGTCTTATATACAGAACATCCTAATCTCCACCAAAACACTGCTAGAATTAATCAATGAATTCAGTAAAGCTGCATATCCTAAAACCAACAGATAACAATCGGGTTTCTATGCATTAACAACAAAACATCGAAAAATAAAACAATCCATAGTATCATCAAAAACATTAAAATACTTGGGAATAAATTTTAACCAGGAGGTAGTATATCTCTAAGACTTTGATGAAAAAAATTGAACAGAACACAACAAATGGAAAGATATCCTGTGTTCTTGGATTGAAAGAATTCATAGTTACAGTGTCCATATTGACCAAATCCATCTACAATTTCAGTGCAACCGCTATAAAAGTTCCAGTGTCATTATTCACAGAAATTAAAAAAAAAAAAAAAAAGGCTAACATGGACCCAAAGAACCAAAGCAGTCTTGAGAAGCAAGAGCAAAGGTTGAGGCATCATGATTTCTGATTTCAAACTCGAATATACAGCTATACTACAAAGCTAAACAGAATGTTTCTGGCATAAAAATAGACATATAGACCAGTGGAACAGAATTGAGAGCCCAGAAATAAGTTCTCGCATATGTGTTCAACTAATATTTGCAAGGGAGCCAAGAATCCTCAATGGGGAAATGATAGTCTCTTCAATAAATGATGTTGGGAACTGGATAACCACATGCGGAAGAATGAAATTGGACTCCTATCTTACACCACTCACAAAAATTAACTTGAAATGGATGCAACTCTTAGAAGACCTGAAACCTTAAAACTGCAAGAGGAAAACATAGGGAAAATCCTCCCTTACATTGGTCTTGGAAGCAATTTCCTGGATATGACATCAAAAGCACAAGCTACAAAGGCAAACTACAAGAAGCTCTTTGGGACTACATCAAACTAAAATGCTTCTGCACATCAAAAGAAACAATCAGGAAAATAAAAAGGCAACCCATGGAATGGGGGAGAATATTTGCAAATCACATATCTGATAAGGGATTGATATCTAAAATATATGAAGAACTCCTACAACTCAATAGCAAACAAACAACCCAATTAAAAAATGGGCAAAAAGGGGCCACCTGCGTGGCTCAGTCAAGCATCTGACTTTGTCTCCGCTCATGATCCCAGGGTCCTGGGATGGAGCCCTGCATCAGGCTCCTTGCTCAGTAGGGAACCTGTTTCTTCCTCTCCCTCTTCCCCCTGCTCATGCTCTATTTCAAATAAAATCTTTTAAAAAATGGGCAAAAGAACTGAGCAGATATTTTTCCAAAGAAGACATACAGATGGCCAACAGATACATAGAAAGGTGCTCAACATCACTAATCCTCAGGGAAATGCAAATCAAAACCACAAGATATTACCTCATACATGTTAGAATGTCTGTCATCAATGCCTAGCCGGCTGGTGAGCCAGGTGGGCAAGAAACTACTGCATCTGGGCTACAGCAAGGCCCATGGTCTGTGAGGAGCACTGCTGGATATCTGTGTACAGCAGGGCAAGAGCTGCCACAGCATTGGCCAGCTGGCCCTTGATCCCAGCCTGGTGCCCGGTTTCCATGCTGTGTCTGAACTTATGCCTCTGGCCTAATATCCAGGGGGCTATTCAGCTCTACCATCACTCCTTTCATCTCTGGCTTCAGCCAGTCCTTGGTCCTGAGTGTGGGCTTCCAAATCATCAGGAAATATCTGTATAGCTCCCAACAGCTGTTCAGTGAGACGTGTTGAACTTGGGGACCAACCCTATCCCCATGGCAGAGACCGCTGAATTTTGGGGGTGGACTCTGGCAGGCAGGAGCTGAGGGACTGGTGCCTATTGTTAGGAAATGGACAACAGCCACCTGAGAGGAAGAAGATTGAGGTAGGGGGAATACTGTTTTTCCTAGGAAGCTCACTGAGGTGTATAGGTGGCTCCCAGTTGAGGGCACATGCTCCCCAGTACTGTAGCATGAAACAAAGGCTTAGGGGACAGCCGGGCTTCTGTCTGGATGTGTATGTAGCATGTACCTTATTATTTTTGTTGTTACTGACAGTCAAGACAACAGTGGTGTGACAGAGTCACAAGAGTGCCTGGGCTGCACTGGCCTCTGCAAGGGCTTTGCGCTCCTGGTAGTGGCCCCAGAGAGATGGGGAGGTTATGGAGGTGGTTTGTGTATCTCATGGTCTTAAGGGGCCCAATGTGTTTCTTGTTTTTGTAGCTTTTGTGGGTTTTGTTTTGCTTTGTTTTAATCAGAGCTTCACTACTGACCTGTCCTAGGCAGCTATCTTACAGAGGCGTGAATCTAAGAGGAGGAAGTTATAGATGTTGGGATCACGTAGGGATCTTTGACACCTGAAGGAAAAATACACCTGGGGGCTGCCTTTGGCCTTTCCCCAGTGTGTACCAAAGAGTTGAGCTGTGAGGAGATGGAGCTGATTGGGATGGGGGCTGGAAGCCTTGCCCCAGAGGAGTGCCAACTGGGTCTTCCACCTAGAACTGTTTACATGAAGATACTCTGTCTGTGAATATACTTGGTGCTTAGGTATTAAGACCTATACAATATTTTCTTTTCTAATAAAACAAGTTAAAAAAAAAAAAAGACCTATCTGTACCCCAGGTTCATTGCAGCATTATGTACAATAGGCAAGATAGAGAAACAACCTGAGTGCCCTCTGATGAAGATGTGCTGTGGACACACACACATTCAGCCATGGGAAAGGAAATCTTGTCATTTATGACAACTTGACAACTTAGATGCACTTTAAGGGCATTATACTAAGTGAGATAAGTCAGTCAGAGAAAGAAATTCTGTATGGTATCACTTATATGTGAAATCTAATTAAAAAAAAACTGTACTCAGAAAAACACAGTAGGTGTTTTAGTCTGAAAAGTTTTATTTGGTTCCCAATTTCCACCTGTTTTGTATTCTCATTTTTTAAAAATGATCCTGTACATACAGAGTATGGCCCTGGAGGTGAGACTCAAAACAATCAAAAGACTTTGGGAATATTTTATACTGAAAGCGTGTCCCATGTGTTCTCTCAGGAAAGCAGGAGTATGTGGAGTAGAAAAATGAACAGCACAATCAGAAACAGAACAAAAGACAGAGCTCACTTTCTTTCAGTGATGATTCCATCTGGAGAGATGCCAAGGGGTTACTATATTTACGGAACAGAAGTAGATATTTTTATTTGAGACATTAGAAAATCTGCAGTTGACCTACAGTTTCAAACCAAAATTTTTATGTTTCTATTGTTATATTTTGAAATACTGGTATCTGAATATATTTTATTATAGGAACACTTTGAAAACTTGTATGTTCTAGCATAAGTTTTCTGGAATTTTCTAATAGTTCTAAAGCAAGGAAACAGGCATAGCAGTAAATAAATTATGAATTATTTCTTTTGCTTTTGCTTTTAAATAGTTGCAGAATTTTTTACGTTGCAAAGGCCATTTTTTCCCCACTGTCTTTCTCTCTCTTCTCAGGCAAAGGATGGACTCAGCATCCCAACCCTTACATTCTTTGTGAATATTGACAACACATATTGTTCTACATGGGAAGAGACTCTTTGTACCTTCCATGCACAATTTTCCTTCATACTGTGTTTTAATTATGATGGAGTCATTGTTAGGTATACACATTTTGCATTTAACTACTTCTGAGAAGCCTCTTGGCTGAAATATCCAGAAGCAATATGAGATGTGAGCATCTCAGGCATGCCTACAGCAAAGAAAGTTTGTATAATCAGCTTGGTCTTAGGTGGTATTCAAAATAATCCTTTGACCATTTTATAGTAGCTTATCCAAGTACAGCTAAAGATGACTGGCCTTTACAGTGATCACTTCCTTGCTCTACTTTAGATTGCTTTAAAGAATTTGTAAGGTACTATTGGCACAGTATTATGGATTACATTTTGAAATGTAAATAAATCTGTAGATGAAATTAAAATCATATAGTTGGTATTCCAGATACAGAAGTTGAAGGCAGATGTGTGTGGAAGAGAGAACTCTAGTAATCATGGGGCAAGGGTGGTCAGGGGCGAGAAAGCTATTAGGCAGTATAATTGAGGAAGAGCACAAAACCCAGACATTTAAGAGGTGAGCACACATGGTTAGTATAGGAAAAATGGAAATTTTGGGTATGGTTCCAACAGATAAAAGTGAAAATTTTGAGGAAGACAAGGGCCCAAGACACCAGATTGCCTCTTTTGAGAAAACAAGTAACTCATGTTTTAGAAAAAAAGCATAGAGAAGCAAAACAGTCATTCTTATGACATCTTTTTTAAAATTTCTAAGGTGTTTTCAGATAGTCTTATTTGTTGACTCTAATGTCAACAGAGGTTTCCATTAGTTATGCCCCAAAGGCCCCATAATCACATGCATATATTGCATATATGATGGGGCCAATGATTGTCTTGATTTGCTGTATTCGTTATTCATATGGATTACAATGAATCATACAAACCTTCTGCCCTATTAGTAAATAGCCATTTACATTCTTATTTAATTTTAATTTTGCTATTTAACATTCCTCTGTCAAGTTATAAGTAGGATGATTTCCTTATTCACGTTTTTTAGGGTAGTTTTGCACAGCTACGTGTTTTGTAGCAGCCAGCATGGCATTCTTGACTATCTTGAGTACTTCTTCAATTTATTTAAGTCCAGGGTCCAATCAAGTACAAATACATTTAAATATAAAATATTACTTTGTAGAATGTTGATCTAATTTTATGGCCATATTTTTTGAAGTTCTGATAAAGTGATGGTTACCTTCTCTTACTCAAAGGATGGATTTTAAATGAAGTACCAAAATAAATCAGTTTTCATTAAGGGAATTTACTAGTCAAAGTAACATGAAGGAAGAAATTATATTCTTGTTCTTGCCATGTGCCACGGATTCTACTCAACGATGTATTTCGAAAGTATCAAATCTTTGCCTATTTGGTTTTAGTCCCTCTCCCACCCTACACCCCCACCCTTTATTACCAGGCATCGACACTCTAGCTAACCTTTTCAAAAGCGGTACTATTTGGTAGATACAGTATTATTTGGAGAATAACAGTATGGTTTGCTTTTTTTTTTTTTTAACTTTCAAAATACTGTACATGTGTCACTCACAGTTGGAGATTTTGGAAAGCCAAGGAATGCGTTCCACATGTTTCCTTTTTTGACTCTCCAAAAAACAATTTACTCTCCAAAAAAAAAAATCTTTACTACCTTAAAGAATGTCTGGATGACTGAAAAATACAATGGGTCATTATTCTTTAGGATGTTTATACTGCTTGCCAACAAAGCACCACAGAATAATTTTACAAATTAGATTTGTGGGTTTTTTTTTTTTCTTTTTCTCCATATTCAGGGCACAGAGTTAAATGATTTGGGTTCCAAGTTCTGTAGCAGCACCCTAAGGGCAAAAGTCTTAATAAAACACATTAAGTTGTTTCTCATGAAAAGATATTACATCTGATATTTTATGTCTCATAGAGATTTCCTATTTAATGTTACTTGGTTAGATAAATGTTTAAATGTTGCTAGTGTTTTAAGAAGAAATGGTGACATTAAAACTTATCTTCATACTAAATTTCAGAAACGTCTAGGTTAAAAAACACTAACTGACACAACAATGTGCAGAAACATGGGCTACACAGCTTACTAGTAACAATGGAACATTTTTCCTCCCTTGGATAAAAGTTATAAGTGAATTCAATACATTTCTTTTAGAAAAGTGTTCTGCCCACGGATCAGATCAATATATTCACTTTTGAATGTGTCTTTTCTGTGCATTTTTTTTTTCTAGCAAAAGGATATAGTGGTCCTGGAGGAGTCCATGACTTACAAAACATTTGGAACTGTGACTTAGAAAAAGAGTTGCATATATGTTGAGAAGCATGATTTATAGTACAATCAACATGCTATTCCGTTAATGTTAAATATGCAGTTTTAACTGTTATATATCTTATCAGTAGAATAATATATTAGAAGCACAAAATATGTTCACTGACTTACCTAACACTTGCACACTGCCTGCCTACCATGTACAAACCTGTGTTATGAATGTCTGACATTCGGCAGGAATGGTAGGAGCACCCTGCATGACATTTTATTGAAACTTTATAGGGAGGTCCTAAGCATCTCTCATTTCCTTTATAGTTAGGAGAGTAACCATGAACGCTATCCTTCCTCTTTTTTTAAAGAATATTTGTCTGAATTCTACCAGTAAGACTTCAAAGGGGACTATTTCCACAACTCACTTTTCAAATATGGGAAGTAAGACCCAAAGAAGTAACGTAACCCTTCCCAAGAAATCAGATACCAGTTAGAAGCAAAACCAAAGGCCACGTCTGTTTTGTTCCCCCAAACCTTGTCTGGTGTGAAATGATGTTTATAAATATGTGGTTTGTGAAAGGGACAAAAACTTGGGTAAAATTAAACTTGAGTGCCTTCTCTGACTCTCAATTGTCATTTGTCTCTGGTAAAGTGAAAATGAGTTATCTGTGTACATAAATCATTCACGTTTGAGTTAGATACCAACTTGACAGTAATATGTTTGGTTTTACAAATATTACAATAAGTAACTAGCACATTTTGCGTAGATAACTATATAGTGCTGTATTGCATTTTGTATAAAGTTTTGGATTTCTCTTATCCTTAGTGAGACATGACGCCTGGAAGAGTTCCACCTCTGTAAAATTTCAAATGCAGCTCTACTTTAGAGAAGCATGCGTGCATTTGTTACATGGCTTACAAACTTTGATATAAATTCCTTCTGGACACGTGAGATGATGTGAGTAATTGATACAAGATTAGGCATTGGCCTGAAATACTGAGCAAGAACAGACGTAATTCTATTAAGAAATGCAATAGTACTTACAGATGTCTTGTGGACACTAACTGTAAAGAAGATTCTGAGAGTTCTAAATTAAACATGAATTATGTGAGATGACTGAAATATATATATACACATGTACCCACCAATATCAACAAATTATATGCATATCTCCTTCTGTACTTAGAGCTATCTTAAACATATTCAGTAATGTAGCATTTGAAAGTTAAAAAGTATTTATGTGTGTGTACATATAATCCTATCTTTAAAAACCCATTCTACTAAGCATCTAGATTTATAATATTGCGTCTAACCTTTCTATCCCCATAGTGAGTTGTACATAGAAACCACTTAATGTTTTAATAAATAGTAAATTAATAATATTTTATATACTTCTACAAAATTCTGCTACATAGGGGAGGAATGGAGCTAATGTTAAATGTCAATAAGCAGGAAACTGTTATTAACAAGTTCAGTCATTGGTGTTGTTTTTAGTTCTTTTTAAAGGACCCCTTCCATGTGCCATACTCTGTAAAAGCATCTTCTTTTCAAGGCCAGATTCAGATGTCATTTCCTCCATGCAACCTGCCCTGATTAACCTGGCCTGAAATAACTTCCTTCCTCTTGAACTCTTATAATGTTTTCCTAATTGACCTGAGTTTGTATTTCTCACAGTCTTCCTTCTATGTATTCACATAGACATCATAGCTTTTCCAGTAGATTATAAGTTTTTTCTATCAAGGACTATATCTTAAATATACTGGTATGCTAAGACTTTTCTAAGTGTATACTTGGTAAATGTTGATTGATTCTTTAGCTTACATAAAGCTGAATATGTTCATGAGAGCTATCATTTCATAGTAATTTTGACAAAAGACGAGGTCTCCCTGTGAAATCAGAACTTGTTCAACTAATAGTCATTTATGAAATTCATATTATATTGTCTAGTAAGAAACTAAATCTCCTGTAGTCAATTACAGAAGACTTCTGTTCAAGTAAACATGTTATATTTGACAGGAATGCATAAACATGACTTCAGTTAATTTGTTAATAGCTTCATGAGCTTTGGCCTGTAACATCCTCCCTAGTCTACTGTGGTTTCCTGACCCAAAACGCTGTGGCCTATCAAACAGCAAAGTGTTTCGTGATACGGAAAAAAGTACAATGCCCCAAGATATTTTCCATTCTCTTCCTACCATTGAAAAATGCTGATTGAGACTCCTGTTTGCCACACTAATGATACTGACCTTATTAAAATATACTTGTCCACAGATCTGGCCCTGCCACACATCTGATGTTATTGTCTAACAGAGTCTCCCTGGTTCCTGCCACTGCAGTCGCTGTGGTCTCTTCACTGCTCTCAACATACCAAGCATCATTCCTTTTCAAGGCATCTGTCCTGACTTTGTTAATTTTGCCTTAGACGAGATTATTTCACATAAGTACTTAAGTTCAGTTTCCTACTTCATCTGGGTCTCAGCTCAAATACTTCTTCGTCAAGCAATGCTCCTTGGAAGAATGGTGTCAATTGGCATCTCGTCCCTGTCACTTGTTTCCTGCATTATTCTTACCTTGTTGTTTAACCATATTAAGTGTTTTTCTCCTCCACCAGAAAGTTGGCTCCGTAAGAGCACAAATTCTGTGCATGTTATTTTCCACGACTGTATACCTGGCACCCAGAAGAATGCAGAACTCAACAAATGTCTATGCACTGGTGGGGTGAATAGTTGCTCCTACAGAGCATTACATGATATTTTAACTTTTCTAAAAACAAAGACATGAAGAGTTACATGAGTGCTAAGCACTTATCTTTTTATAGTACCGAAATTTAAATGGGCTATATTGAGTGGTTTCTATCAAAGGAATTTGGTGAACAGACCTTGTTTGATCTGTGAAAATAACACCTTCCTTTTTCTAAGAAACTGTTCCCCACAAGTCCAACCATGTACTTCTTATGGGGGCATAGAAATTGCAGCGCTTTCCCTCCACACACACATACACCATACACACAACACCCCTCTTAAGTGTATGAGATGGTGGACTCATGGCCCTAGTACAAGAAATCTTTGGCTTCAATAACCGGTCCGGAGAGGGACATGTGACTCAAGGTGGCTCAATAGAGATCCCTTTCCCAATAGTTTCCTGGCTGGAGCTCATGAAAAAGTACTCACTTTTCTTATATAAAATCCTGTGACCTTTGACATAGCAGACATGAAAAAATAAAGTCAACACAGAAAAGAAATGATGGGGCATGGGGGGTGAAGACAGAGGGAAGGAGAGAGGGGAAGATGGGAGGGTGATGAGAGAGGGAGGGAAGAGAGGGGAAGAGACAGAAAGAAAAAGTTTCCCATCCTTCCCAAGATTAGCTCCAGACTCTTTTCACAATTCACTTAAGTGAACCAATAGATTTCCCCTCTTCCCCCCCCCCCTTAGTTCAACCTAATCATCCACAGGACACAATATAGTAAAATTAATAAATGATATCTCCAGCAGGAGGTTTTAATATCCATGTGGGGGAAAAAAATCCTGTATCACAACTTATTTTTTAGTGTTTTATAATGACTATCAATACGTGCAAGAAAATAACCTTAAAATGGGATTCGGGAAAGCTATCTGGGCAGGAATCTGAGCTGATGAGATCCTGGTACATGTCTTTCTGATAAACCAGACTGATTTAAGGCTAGAATTCAAGTACTTAGAAAAGGAGGGACTGTATATGCCTAAAAAGGTCTTCCTTTAATATTTTCTCAATTTGCCTTTGGTGGGACCTAGATAGGAACAAATTCAGACTGAACTCCATGAAAGGGGTGCTTGGATCTTTCAGGGTTCAGACGGAAAACAGGAGCCATGCAAGCAACTGAATACAGGAAATTGTGCACAGGTGACAGGAGAACCATAAAACTATACATTAGGCAGCAAAGCAACCCAGAAATGAACAGGGTCTGGGTTAGGGCAGGGTAAGCAGGTGCCTAGGGCACACCATCGAGGGAGCACTCATTCTCTGGTACTATTGTACTTGCTCTGGCCTGAGAGTGAGTATCTCCTTATAGCTTGCCCCTCGGTGATCTCATTTTAAGGAGGCATTCCTGAAATGAGCAGAAGAAACCACCACTGCAACATCAGTGAGGCCCCTTGGCTGGACAAAGAAAGTAGACATTGTTACAGGAACGCACCATCCAGAGTCACCAAGAGGAAGTTGGAACTGTGGTGGGCCTGTCCATGATCAACATTTAGAGCCACTGAGGAAACAGGCTCTGCTAAGAAATATCACCTGAAACAGAAAGGGGGGGGGCGGCGGGATATTCTGGTTTCTCCCTCCAACAGATACTTCTGTTGGCTGAGCCAATTGGAATCTAGCTCATGTGGAAATTGGGGGAATGCAGGCTGCACAGGCAGCCCCCTGTGTTAAGGAACAGAAAAGGGACAGGGGCGCCTGGGTGGCACAGTGGTTAAGCGTCTGCCTTCCGCTCAGGGTGTGATCCTGGCGTTGTGGGATCGAGCCCCACATCAGGCTCCTCTGCTATGAGCCTGCTTCTTCCTCTCCCACTCCCCCTGCTTGTGTTCCCTCTCTCGCTGGCTGTTTCTATCTCTGTCAAATAAATAAATAAAATCTTTAAAAAAAAAAAGAAAGGGACAGATAGGAATGACCTCTCAGAGCAAGCAAGGCTCTTGGCCATCACAGGGCTATGCACGTTGGCAGTCAGATGCAGGTGGCAGCTTGCTTGTTGTTGTGAAAATTGAGGAGTCTTATTCTTGCCCAAACCGGATATTTGGCCGTATCAATCTGTTTTTTCCATGGTTAATATTGTATTCTCCTACATATTTCACAGGTGATTTCTTTCTCTCTGAATGTTATCTAGCCAAGTGAGGGAATAGTACTTGGACTCAGATCTAAAAATTCCTATCTGTTTCTCTATTCTCACTTTTAACTAAGGGTGGCATTGAATTTTTGGTGCTTGGAAGTATTAAAGTTAAAACAAATCCTAAAAAATATGTTACAAGTCATATGGAAGCTTTTGTAATTCTAGTGGTATTTGGCACCCTTGCCGCAAATACCAAATATGTGTGGGTTTGACACCCTTCAGGAGAATCTTCAAGTTTTCCTTAAACTATGTTTTATAGGTCTTTTTCTTGGCTGTTAGCACTGGACTCCACAGTTGTTTGCCATCTAGGAGATGTGGTCTTCCCAAGAAGTCTTTGCTTAGAATTTACCTGTTGTGTTCAGACGCCAAGGAATGGACCTACCATAGGAATGTGTTACCTCAAGTCACAATAGCAGGAGCACTTAGTATTTTAATGTTGTCTATGCTTATAACTTTATGACAAAATTAGATGTTACTGAGCAAGCTAAGTGAAACACGCATTTATAGGCAGACTTAGGATTGGATAAAATTCCTAGGGGCTAAATCCAATAGCTTCACTCACTGTAGAAGGGATTCTTTGTACAACCTTTAGATTGTTTTTTAATAGTTTCAGTGGCAGAGATATCATTCTTTTGAGTGCTAGCCACTTAAGTTTAGGCAGCATTGAATGGCTACAGAGTTATCCCTCATAATCAAGCAAAATCTGCCTCTGTCAATTTTCCTCTGGAATCATACAGAATATGTCTACTTTCTTGACCACATAATGACCTTGAACTCTGTAACTACAACTATTATCACCTCTGAGTCTTATCCAAGATAAATACCCACAATTGCCTCAACCACTGATTATATCATATTTTCCAGATATGTTGGTTTGCTCCAAACCTGCTTCACCTCCTGTACGTTTAAGTGTAATTATACTTACTTTCATTTTCCTACCTTCTTTGAGTTAACTGGCTTCAACTGGAGGAAAATCTATTTTGATTTCATGTATACTCAGCTTTCTCTCTTTTCAAGTTATACTCACTGCTTAGAAAAATTAACACCATTATTACCATAAATATCTTGTGAGATATTCTGACTGATTGTGTCTTTAGAGTAAGCAAGGTTTCTGGTAAGTCATTTATAAATCAGATTGGAGGCAATGCAATGGCTCAGTTGGTTAAGCATCCAACTCTTGATTTCGGCTTAGGTCATGATCTCAGGGTTGTGAGATCAAGCCCTGTGTTGGGCTCCACACCCAGTGTTTAAGATTCTCTTTCTCTCTCCCCCTCTCCCCGACCTCTCTTAAAAAACAAAAAAAAAACAAACAAAAAAGAAAGATAGAGAAAAGAAAGAAGGAAGGAAAGGGAGAAAGAAAAGGAAAGAAAAAATCAAACTGAACTTGAACTATTTGAAATGAACAATAAGGATTGAGTGCTAATATTCATATAGTGATGTAATATTGTGAAATCCTTTAAACTTTCTGTGTAAATGACAATGTTCAGCTTAATGAACCCTCAGTTTAAATGCCCCAAATATCTCCTAATTAATGGCTGAATGCATATGTTATTCAGCTTAGTCATTTCCATTTAAAACTCAATGTCTCAAGTTTCCCCTGCCCCTCTTTGTCTCTTGTTCTTATGCTCTTGCCAAGTTTGAAGGGAGTTTGAGTATCCATCCACCATTAGCCAGGGGTTACCTGGTCTGATTGCATTCTTATCCTCCCTTCTCTTCCTTGATGCTTCTCTCCAGCCTGTTCAGCCTTCACCTTGGTGATAGTACCCTAACCATGATGTATGGATATTGGCCCATACTCTGCTCCTTCCTGGTCATGATCCTAGTCCCCTCATGCCCACCTGGGCTCTCTCCACTCTAGTGAAGGAAATGCAAAACTGTTGTATGCTTTCCGTGCCAGGTTTGAGTCCCTTATTGCCTTTGAGGCTGCACTGGGTCCCACTTGCCAGGCTCCTCACTTCACCTTTGCTGCTCTGGCATATCAGCCGACTGGATGGGAACTTTTGAGTCTTGTACTCCCTCCAGCATACACATTTGGAAGCAGGACCAGTCCCCTGTATTCTAGGGCTCCCCTAAACCTATCTGGAATTTCTATCACCCATTCCTCCAACCACATCCCTGGTACTCAGCAGAGAGGAAGAGCCTTCAACTCAGGAATCCAGGAAGCACATCATTGTATCTTTTTAAATTATTTCACTGCCCAGTGGAGGCCAGTTCTTTGGGTTATAATAATGCTTAATCATGAATTTGAACATTACCAAAGCCATGGATCACCCCAGATGTAAATGAGCAAGAAGAAATAGGTATGCAATGTAAGATTAAGAAAAAAATAATTAAAGCTAGTTTTGAACAAGCAGGGATGTCATTTAAGAAACGACATGTTAAATATCCAGCTTTTTATATCTGTAATGATTTCCAAGAAACCAACTTCTACCTTTCACTAGAGTTGATTCTATATCCCATTCCAGTTAATGGATCATCTTAGTTATTAAGCTAGAAATTACTGCTTTTATCAATGACACCTCTTTCTTCCATTATTATTCATTCATTTAGACACTATTTTACCTCACAAATGTCAAATTTCTTCCTTAGCAAAAATCTTTCCCCCTTATGCCTCATTTTAAATACTCATCACCAGTGACTTCATGCATTACACTAATTTTCTAACAAGTACTTCTACTTACATATTTCTCAACCTTCTATCCATCTCAATTATTGCTCCCCTGATAACAAAATTTAAGTAAAACAAATGCTGATGATGTCATGATTATTCATGAACCTTAAGTAGCTCTTTATTTCTTAGGGAATAAAGCTCATCCCCCAGAGAAAGGCATTCAGGGCCTATCATGATCTGGAGCTATATTCCTTCCACACCTCAACAGCCCCTATAGTACAGTCTCATTAAAATATTCTCAGTACATCCTTGGCCTGTTCATCATATGTGCCTTTTCCCAAGCTGTTTCCTCTCTGTAGAGTATCTTTTCCCTCTCCATCCCCCACTTGTCAACATCCTTCAAGGCCCAAAGCAGAGCCAAACTATTCATCAACCTTTTCACCCTGCCCCTCCTTCCTTGCTCCACTACAAAATATAGAAACTGTCTCACTGGCGTTTCTGAAGAGCTCTGTTTGTAATTCTCGTAATAGCTACCACACTCTACTTTGCATTATCATTCTCTGTACTTATGAATATCTTCCCTGCCAGGTCATTAACTTAATGATGTGTTAGTTACTACTCTTTGTTTCCAAGTAACAGTAGGCAACTCAAGCTACCTTAAGCAAAAAGGAGACTTTGTTATGAGGATAAAGGGATGCCCCATGGAAACCTCTTAGAGAAGTATACACACAGGTCAAGAGCAGAGATTTGGAGGCTTTTCCACCTGATCCTACATCTCCGCTTACTTCACTTACCAAATATGTAGCACGATGCATGATCATATTAAATGTTCTGTGGCTCAGTTTTCTCATTTATAAAATGAGAATGATAATAGTACCTACTTCCTAGGATTATTGTGTGGTTTAAGGCACTTGGCATAGCTCTAACACTATTTCAATACAAAGGGAGGAAATGAAGCTGGACCTCAGAAAGATTGAGAAGCTGTCTGGAATTCAGGTGACATTTCTAATTCAACGATGCTTCCTTTTCCTTCTTACTTCAGACTCAATTTCTCTATGTCCCATTGCTCATGGAAAAAGTTGCTTGTCCATACCTCATATGCTATACATCTCACCTTTTAGAAAGGTAGATTCTATCTTTGTTTCTGTTCTAAATTCTGGGGGAGAAGACTGTGACTGACCCAAGTTAGGTTCATCAACTGCATTGAGGATTAATAAGGAGTCACTGAACAAACGGGTTCCAGGAACCCATCTTTATGAGAAGGAAATACAAAGAGAAGAAGGGTTAGGGAGCAAACAAAGTAGAGATCCACTGAACTGTTTCACTTATTATCCTCCTTATGCAGTTCTGTGTTTCCAATTGAATTGTATCAAGTTCATTTATTACCATGTGTAGTTATTCTTGCCCTCAGGTCTTGATATTGCATTCATTGTTCTTTTAAGTACATTATTTGTTCAATTCTTTCAGAAATATTTGTGTAATAACTCATGTTCTGAGTGCTGTGCCACATGCTGAGCCTATAATGGAGTGAGATAGAGGAATGCCCTGGCCCTCATATTGTTTGTATATATTACCTGCTATTTTGACTCCCCTCCTCCTACCAAATTTGGTCCTCCCACTATCCCAAGCCCTCCTTGGTTTGTGAGTATTGATAACACTGTAACACCTAATTCTCATCAGGCATCACTGTGCTCTCATTCAGTAACTTTTTTTTTTTTTTACTTAATATTTAGTTGCATAATTGCACTATTACAAAGGCCTCCCACTAACATTAATTTGGAACTGGAAGTTATTTACCTCCTACTAGTGAAATTCCTAAAACATGAAGGTCTAAGTTCTAAATCCATATCTAGAATTATGACCTTTGTGACTTTTGGTAGCCCCACTAGGATCTCTGGGGCTTAGTTCCCTTTAAATCAGTTAATCAATCATAAAGAAAATTGACTAAATTATCTAGCTGTAAAAATCTGGGATTTATATATTCTTATTAAAAAGTCACTTCCATGTGTATATGTATGATTTTTTAAATTGTTTATATGGTGTTATTTATTGATCCGTCCCCTTTCCTTCAAGAGTGTGGTTAGTAGAGGGTAGGGCTGGTCCCAGAGCAGCTAGTGGGAGCTAGAATGACATAACTTGTTTCTGAACTCTCAGATTAACTCAATTACTGTGTTTCTGAGAGTATTGATCATTTATTTCCCTGAAGACTTCAGGGTCTGTGTTCCTTTAACATTTCTCTGTACCTCTGTCCATCCTCTCCTCCCATCCTACTTCAAAGGATAGTTTTCTCTACTATTTTCTAGCTCAGTTCCCTGTTTCTGCCCTAATCCCAAACTCATCCACACTAAGGTTTTTTTTCCTCTGTGTGGTATCATTCTTTACTTCCATGTACTTACCTGTGTCCCTGAAGGCTTCCAAGTTATAGGTCTCAAATACTCCATATCTCTCCATTCATATACCCCCAATTATGCCCTGATTTTCTTCTTTATCACCACATGTCTTCGGTCTCTATACCCTTGACATATACTTGTTAAAGCCAAAATTTGCTGAGTGTTATGTGCCAGCCTATGGGATAAGCACTTTCCATGGAAGATCCCACTAAGTCCTCAACAAGCCCATGATTCAGTACTATTATATTCATCTTACAGTCGGGACAGAGAAGTAACGTCAACATCACACAGTTAACAAGTGGCAGAACAGGTTCAAATACAAGTCTCCCTAAACTGATTTTTTTAAGCACTAGGCTGTATGTCCTCCATTTGTTTTTCAATTGCCAGCTCTCCCTGTCCAATCTCTGCTGAAACCATCCATCTCAAAATTTGTCAAATTCATAAATACAGATTTTTCTCAGCCCTTACTTTCCTTAAGTAGGTGAAGTATTCATCACTGTGGTATAAGTATTTAGAAAAACTTTGGGTCACCTGGATGGCTCAGTCAGTTAAGTGTCTGACTCTTGATCTTGGCTCAGGTCATGATTTCAGGGTCATAAGATCTAGCCCCACGTCAGACTCCACACTGAGCGATTTCTCCCTTTCCCTCTCTCCCTCCTCGCACTCTCCCTCAAAAAAAAAAAAAAAAATAGTATTTAGAGAAACTTCCTACTCTGGCTTGTGACATTGGACTTCCTCCTGAACTCCTTGTCTCTTTCACTAACTCATCTTCCTTCTTCTACCTCCAAAAGATGAGTGTCAACTAAATACTAGGATTTGAATCTCTGATATTCTTATTCCTGTCAAGTTTCTTCAGAGAAAAAGTGGAGTACATCAAGATAATTTTTTAAATTTTAATTGTTCTAAAAGGTAATTCCCTAAAGCAAAAAGAAGAGCAACATTTCATGAGTATGTAAATGTATTATGGGTATCTAAAAGTAAAGGTAGGGAAATTACAGCACACAGGGTGGTTGGGTGGAATTGAGAATATACTTCTGTAAGGTCTTTCTTCCCCTACATGTGGCATGGATAGTTGAAGGTAGACTTATTAAAGTTTATACTGTAAACCATAGGGTAACTACTAAACAATTTAAAGAGGTAGACATATTAAGTCAATAAAAGAGAAAATGGAATCAATAAAAAAATATACTAAAAAACAGGAAAGAGGAAAAACAAAACAGATGCAATAGAAAATAGCTGGAAAATGGTAGATTTTAATCTACCATCAGTTGGTGTATTAGTTCTAATTGGCTGATATAACTGCATAATCCAAAATGAATAATGGCTCAAACACATGGATGTTTGTTCCTCACTGAACATGTTTTTATTGGTGGGTATCTCTCCTCCACGTGGTAATTCATGGACCCAGGCTCCTCCCATTTTTTGGCTCACCATTCCCAAGGCCTCATTGTCATCTGCATTTGACTACTGACAGAATTTCTGAAAATATTCTAGAAATGGCCTGCGTCACTTTGCTTGCCCCTCATTGGCTAACCTGCAGTCACATAACCACACCTAAATTAAAGGGCAATTGGTTATGTCACCTCTGAATCCCAGAAGGAGCAGAAACAAATTTTTGCTGAAGAGCCAGCACTATCTGCCACCGATAAACAGGTAAATCAGAAGGTCATTTTCAAACTTTACTATGAATAAAAGTCATCTTGGAGTATGAAACAATGCAAATTCTTTGACTTTACTAGAAAAAAAGTGTTCAGTTTTGGGGGTAGACAACAGAAATCTGCCTTTTTAACTAGGATTTTAGGTAATTCTGATACTCAGGTGGTCCCATTTTTAGCAACACTGTGAAAGGCAAGATGGCACCACTGTGGTGACTGGACCAGGTCCGTACCGACACCTGGGAACCAGTTCTTTCCTAGAAGAACCAGAGTTTCTTTCCACTCAGGTATGCTCTGGGGAGTAGCAGCTTCTGCATAATTTGGAAGGTGTTAGAAATGCAGAAGCTCCGGAGCCACCTCAGACATCATAAATGCTTGTTCTTTTGTTTGGGGTTTCTTTTAGGTTTCATATATAAGTGAAATCATATGGTTTTTGTCTCTCTCTGTCCCATTTATTTCACTTAGTGTAATACCCTCTAGTCAGACACTGTAAGTGGAATCTCATGCTCATTCAAGTTTGAGGGGGGACTGGCTTAATTATTTTGTGCCAGTAGGTTAGAGGGAATAGATGGTAACTGATGAAGTACAGTATAGGAGCCATAGCTACTCAAGAACAGGCGGAAGTAGAGGATTCCTCTAGAATTCAGACTGAAACCAAGAAATGAGAAAATAGACCCTGAAGAAGGCCAGTATGGTTTTGGGGTATTGTTCTGGCAGAAGAAGGGGATGATGATGAAACAAGAGTACACATTACATGTGTGGTATGTATATATTAGGAAGAATAAAAAAAATTCTTAGAAACACAAATGAATAATGCCAAGCATGGTTGGTATCCTCTCCTATCTTCCAGTTTCTTTTCTTTTTCCTTTTCTTTCTTTTTTTTTTTTTTTAAGATTTTATTTATTTGAGAGAGAGAGAGAGACACACAAAAGGAAAGCACAGAGGGAGAGTGAGAGAATGCAGGGCTCCATCCCAGGACCCTGGGATCATGACCTGAGTGAAGGCAGACACTTAACCTACTGAGCCACCCAAGCGCCCCAATCTTCCAGTTTCTTATCATTTTTCTACACCATTACATATTCATTGAAAATATTTAATGGTTTCATAATCGTCTATCTTATACAATTTGTTATTTCCCTATTATTGGACATTTAACTTATGGCCTTTTTCCTATTACAAACTATGCTACAAAGAATATCTATCCTTGAACATGAATCTATAATGAACATATCTGACTATTGGGCTAGCTTCCTAGGAAAAAATCCTTCAGATAATGATCATTTACTTTCTCGAAAGCCTCTTGCTATGTTGTATAGAGACTTTACAGAAAGTTGAAAAAAGTATCTTAAGGAAGTCTTTTGATTTGTCAGTGTTCTCTTCCTAATTCATAATTTGCCTCCTGGTGTTATTATGTGGATTAAATGAAACAATGCATGGAAAGTGTTTAGTTGCTTGCCTGGCAGACAGTGTGATGAAACGTTAACAATTGACATTGGACAGTAGTGCACAGCTATTTGCATTTTTCCTGTCTTACGCTGTTTGAAGCAGGAAATAGTGCTTATCTTCATAGAGCCTCAGTCTCCTTGTCAGTAAAATGGGCATGGGTTACTACACATTTCACCCTAACTTTGTGTGGCTTTACCATATTTAAGGCATAAGGCACAGAATCTGTGACAAAATTAGCATTCTATAATTGTTCACTACTATTTATTATTTTCTCTGAAATTGAGAATTCCCTTGTTATCTGTTTATCCATTTCCTTTCCTCCCCCTTCTATGTACACAGTCCCATTTCTATCTCCATTTGAAATATACTAAATGAAGGTAAGAGTATAATGTATCTCGTGTACTAAGGGAGGCTACATCAAAGTGTTAGTAACAAATCACCATTAGCATAGTCAATCCCCCAATAGCACTATATATGCTTATCAGCATTTACATACCAATTTTGATAGATACTTCACTTAATTAAAATACAGGGCTTAATTCATGTGTGCTAACTGTTCATTATCTGTGATTTACATGATACGTTACGTTTCCAGTACACATGAATGCAAATAGTGTTATTTCTCAGGTGGTATCATAACTCAATATATGGTAACTGTTTAGAGTGCTGGTTGAGAAGTAGCTCAAAGCAAGATCTGGGCTTACTGGCAAGAGCACCTTGCTCCATTAGTTTTATCTGGCCTGATCACTGGAAGACAAGTAGCACTTTATGCTTGGTTAATTGCAATCCTCTGTTGGAGGGCATACTAGTTTAGGAATGGCTGAGGAGACAACTATTAGAAAAATGAGTACATTTTTAATATCTATTAACATGAACATTTGCCTTTTCCCCTGAGTAACTTATATCCAAAATTAACTTACACCATCAGAAATATTTTTAAAATTTTTACAATATGTCTTTAATTTTATTACTTTTTAATGTTCAGTTAGCCACTCTATAGTACATCATTAGTTTTTGATGTAGTGTTCAGTGATTCATTACTTACATTTAACACCCAGTGCTCATCACAACACATGCTCTCCTTAATACCCATCACCCTGTTACCCCCTTCCTCCACCCCCTCTGAAAACCCTCAGTTTGTTTCCTAGGGTCCATAGTCTCTCATAGTTCATCTCCCTCTCTGATTTCTCCCCCTTCAGATTTCCTTCCTTTCCCCTATGGTCTTCCGTGCTATTGCTTATGTTCCACATATGAATGAAACCATATGATAATGGTCTTTCTCTGCTTGACTTACTTCACGTAGCATAATCCCCTCCCGTTCCATCCATATCGATGCAAGTGGTAGGTATTTGTCCTTTCTGATGGCTGAGTAATATTCCATTGTATATATGTAACACATCTTTATCCAGTCATCTGTTGAAGGGCATCTCAGCTCCTTCCACAGATTGGCTATTGTGGACATTGCTGCTATGAACATTGGGGTGCATGTGGCCCTTCTTTTCACTAAATCTGTACCTTTGGGGTAAATACCTAGTAGTGCAATTGCTGATCATAGAGTAGCTCTATTTTTAACATCTTGAGGAACCTCCATACCGTTTCCAGAGTGATCGTACCAGCTCACATTCCCACCAACAGTGTAAGAGGGTTCCCCTTTCTCCACATCCTCTCCAACATTTGTTGTTTCTTGTTTTGTTAATTTTTGACATTCTAGATGGTGTAAAGTGATATCTCATTATGGTTTTGATTTGTATTTCCCAGATGGCTAGTGATGTTGAGCATTTTTTCATGTGTCTGTTAGCCATTTGTATGTCTTTTTTGGGGAAGTGTCTGTTTATATCTTCTGCCCATTTTTTGACTGGGTTATTTGTTTTTTGAATGTTGAGTTTGAGAAGTTCTTTATAGATCTTGGGTATCTGCCCTTTATCTGTAATGTCATTTGCAAATATTTTTTCCTATTCCATGGGTTGCCTCTTAGTTTTGTTGACTGTTTCCTTTGCTGTGCAGAAGATTTTTATCTTGACGAAGTCCCACAAGTTCATTTTTGCTTTTGTTCCCCTTGCATTTGGAGACGTGTCTTAAAAAGAAGTTGCTGTGGCTGATGTTGAAGAGGTTACTGCCTCTGTTCTCCTCTAGGAGTTTGATGGATTCCTGTCTCACATCAAGGTCTTTCATCCATTTAGAGTTTATCTTTGTGTATGGTGTAATATGTAGCTGTCCAGTTTTCCCAGTACCACTATTGAAGAGACTGTATTTTTTCCATTGGATTTTTCTTCCTGATTTGTCAAAGATTAGTTGTTCAAAGAGTTGAGGGTCCTTTCTGGAGTTTCTGGGTTCTGTTCCATTGGTCTATGTGTCTGTTTTTGTGCCAACACCATGCTGTCTTGGTGATCACAGCTTTGTAATATAGCTTGAAGTCAGGTAACGTGATGCCCCCAGCTTTGCTTTTCTTTTTCATCATTCCCTTGGTAATTCAGCGTCTTTTCTGGTTCCATACAAATTTTAGGATTTTTTGTTCCAGCTCCTTGAAAAATGCCAGTGGTATTTTAATAGGGATGGCATTGAAAGTGTGAATTGCTCTGGGCTGGATAGATATTTTAACAATGTTTATTGTTTCCAATCCATGTGCATGGAATGTTTTTCCACTTTTTGTGTCTTCATTCTTTCATAAATGTTCTGTAGTTTCTAGAGTATAGATCCTTTACCTCTTTGGTTAGGCTTTTTCCCAGGTATCTTATGGTTTTTGTTGAAATATCTCATTTTAAAAAATCTGTAATGTTAGATTTAATTTGGAATATCTCATTTAAAATTAAATCTAAAGTGAAATAAGTCAAGCAGAGAAAGACAATTATCATATGATTTCTCTCATCTATGGAACATAAGAACTAGGAAGATCGGTAGGGGAAGAAAGGGATAAAGAAAGGGGGAGTAATCAGAAGGGGGAATGAAGCATGAGAGACTATGGACTATGAGAAACAAACTGAGGGCTTCAGAGGGGAGGGGGGTGGGGGAATGGGATAGACCGGTGATGGGTAGTAAAGAGGGCACGTATTGCATAGTGCACTGGGTGTTATACGCAACTAATGAATCATCGAACTTTACATCAGAAACCAGGGATGTACTGTATGGTGACTAACATAATAAAAAAACATTAAAATAAAAAAAATAAAAATTACATTAAATTAAATCTAACATTACAGATTTTTTAAAAAAGTTGAACTTAGAGGGTAAAGAAAGTTGACGTCATTTCAAAACTTACCAAAATTTTATATGTTCCTTAAGATTTTAGTAGCCTCAATACCTAAAATTTGAGATTTCATTAAGTATTTTGAAATCATGAAAATACAGGACATTGTAAGTTTGTAAAATGATTGGACTCCTCTTAAGGATTTCTCATTTTGTTTGGGAAATAAATTCTTACAGCAGTAAGAAAAAGTCAAGATGTACTTTTCGTTAGCATATCAGCATGGTCAGGGCATCTAAGCACTATGCAAGATTAATACTCCACAGAGCTCACCTAAGATTTTAGCACAGAATGATGTGCTCATGGTTTATCTACAATTTACCATTTTCCAGAAAAAGCAGCTACTAATATTTTATTCATCTTTCTCAGCCCCTAAGTCCAAGCTTATACGTAAGTGGAGAGCTCAGGCAGACAGAACATGTGTAACTAAACTCAACAAGTTTATCATTTCCTGGTCACTGGATTAATTGCTTTAATCATGAGCTTGGAGGAAGGTGGGAGCCAAGGACAACTCAACCCTTTGAGTTCTGGGTTTTAGTTTAAGGAGGATTACTAGTTCCCTTAGCTCTGAAGAAAATATTTTCTAGTTTGATAATAGTATGCTACTGCTCGGTGACAAAATACATAATTCTAATTTCTAATGCTAAACCCTATGAACTACAGGATTTTGTATGGATTCCAAGTCCCTGGCACAAAGAGTGTACTTCATAAACATGTTCAAGTCAAAGGAAGACTAAAAAGAAATATACTGAACCACAGTTCGTGTTCTGTACCATTAGTAAAAGTTTCGTCATTTGAAAAGAAAACAGTTATTTGTATAATATAAAGTGATTTATTTACATGTTTGTCATTTTGGGAGGCTGGAACACAGTGGGGTTGTAAATGCCGGACTTTAACTTGGTGGATTTTGAAGCTACATTGCCACCTTGTGGTTTCTCATCTAAAGATGTACTTTCCTTCAAAACAAACAAATGCTTTGTTTTTCAACCTGTGGTGCGAAAAACCTGCTTGTGCTTGAGTGTGAACGCGTGTGTGCGCGTGCACGCACACACACACACACACACACACACACCCCGGGAACACACACATACGTGCACACACACCCATACCCCTGGGAACGTGAAAGCCTGAAAATAGTGGTTTGTGTTTGGAGACATGGGAAAGGAGTATCTACAAATCATCTTTTAATGAAGACAATCTCTTATATGATAAAATCATCTAAGAAACCATCTATTATCTTCAAACACATGATATTAAATAATATAGTACATGTCACTACATTCTATAAGTACAATTGTCCCTCTATTTACCATCAAGAATCAATGAAGAGAATAAATGCTTTTCATTTTGTCAAGAACTTGTTTACAGCATAGTATCTATCATTTCCAGTGGAATAGGGAAGTAGATGTAAAGAAAACATACATAGTAAAATCAAATTTTCGTAGTTGCAAAGTTTCAAAGGAGCTTGTATATTTTTTAAAGATTTATTTATTTTAGAGTGAAAGTACCTGCAAGCAAGCTCATGTGGGGGGGATGGATGGAGGACAAAGAGGGAGGGGGAGAGAGAATATCTCAAGAAGACTCCCTGCTGATCATGGAGCCCTACTCCCTGCTGGATCCTACAATCCTGAGATCGTGACCTAATGAAACCAGCAGTCAGATGCCTGACCGACTGAGCCACTCAGGCGCTCCTAAATCAGCTTATTTAAAGATTAAATCATAGCTTAGTATATGGGTAACATTACCTATTAATATTTATTTCTAAGGAATAGAATTGCACATTTAATAGAGATCAGAATTTAGGAGATACTGCATAAAAAGTGATTTTAAAGTAGTACAGTGATTTTTTAAAAAGAGAATTTAAAAGGCATTAATAGCTTAATGTTCTCCTTCACATGTAATGTATACTTTAATAAACTCTTCAAATTTGCTTTAAAGCCACATGGTGCACACAATTGATTCAATTAACTTGGGAATGGAGCTGATAGAAAATCCCCAGGTCTACAGCTCTTCTCATTCTAGGAAAGTGGGAAAGGCCATTTTCCAGGTAACCTCTCACTCAGATCATGTCTTATTTAAACATTTTGTATGCAGATTAACCCTGCAGTCTCACACCCTAGGAAGATCACTTAGTGGCAAAATAATGATGTTAATCAAGAAAATGAATCTTGGATTCATTTATGTTCATTCTTATTTACATACTGTTATTCTACTACAGGTGAGAGTTTACAGAAACCTTATTTTTTTTAATACTTTATATATAATTAACATCCATTGTGAAGGAATTGAAAAATAAAGACAAACAGAGTTAAAATAAATTACCTATAATCACACCATCCAGTGATCACCGCTGTTAACTGTTTTGGTCTACCATCCAAAAACAATTTTTTTAAAAACCTGGTAGACCTTGGTGTAAGTATCTTAAGTCTCAAGAGGAAATCTGGAAGAATGGTTCAAACAGCACAGTCCCTTTGATGTGAGAATGAGACACAGGAACCAACTCAAAGAGCTGCTAAAAACCGAATCTCAAACAACCTGGTCCACAAAATATATAAAGTAATATTGGATTCTAAACCAAACTGAAAAATGCCTTGAGTCCCTACTGATAAAAAAACAATGTTTGAATAAATAGAGGAGAATATACAAATCTCCCAAATGGGAGGATTCCAAGTGATTTCTGTAGATACTCTGTACCTCAAAGTGTGAGCTGCACATAGTGACTTTTCTCCCAAGAGTACAGCCTGGAAAATGGGGAGTGGGGGCTTCCTTACTACAGAACCCTGACAAACACTACCTCAGCCAGGTGATCAAGGTACATATCAGTCATTAATCCTGTTGACAGTGTGTACGATGATTAATACAGTGTTTTGAGAATGGCATTTCACCTCTGTGGTCTTCCTCAAAATATTTCAGAATTCTAGTCTGCCAATGTTTTTATTGGACAAACCCAAACTGAAGGACAGACAAGAACATTAAGTTCAAAATAAGGAAATCAGGGGCGCCTGGGTGGCTCAGTTGTTAAGCATCTGCCTTTGGCTCAGGGCGTGATCCCAGAGTCCTGGAATCAAGCCCCACATCAGACTCCTCCGCTGGGAGCCTGCTTCTTCCTCTCCCACTCCCCCTGCCTGTGTTCCCTCTCTCACTGGCTGTCTGTCAAATAAATAAATAAAATCTTTAAAAAAATAAGGAAATCAGAATCATGTATGGACTTTAATAATAACATACCAATATTTGTCCACCAGTTGTGACAGATTTACTGTGATCACATAAGATAATGTAACAATATGGGAAACTAGGTGGTAATACATGGGAATGCTCTGTTCCTCACCAGTTTTCTGAAGATCTGGAGCTCTTCTAAAATAAAAAGTTTATCAAAAAAGAAAAACAAAAGGAAGTGTGATCCCCAGATTAGCAGCAAGGGCAGCATCTGTGATCTTGTGAAAAGCTCAGATTCTTAAGTCCGAGCCCAGATCTCCTGAGACTGACTCTGGAGATGTAGCCACAATGTAAGGTTCTGATCCTGTGAATGCAAATGGCTGACCTAACTGGCTGCCCAAGATCTCTGCTTTCAGGTGCTTCTCATTTAGCAGAGGTCATACTACTTTTTTCCCCCTCAATGCCCAGGATTTGAATAATCAGATTATACCTCTTGGTAGCTTCTGATTACCCAACTGTCACCTTTTCCAGAGGTATGACATGCCTGCCTCTCTTTTCCAGTCTTCTCCAATGCTCTGATCTCCAGGGCTCCTTTCAGACCCCACTGTAATCATGTCTTCAGGGACATCTCCAGCACACACATATCCTCTACCTCTGATATCCCCACACACATGACCTGTAACAATCTGCATGTTTCCAGAAACCATAAATCCCAGTGTGAATTTTCTGGAGACAGAGGTGACCTTGGGCAAATTCTGTGATCCTGCTGTACTTGAGTTTCTTCGTTTGTGATTTGGGGATGATAGAAGGATATCTACCTCATGGTTTGTGGTTTTTGTGAAGATTATGAGTTACTACTCATAAGATGTTGGGAATAGTATCCAGCACTTACTGAGGACTCAGTAAATGTGAGAGGGTGCTATTGTTAGTGGTGGATGACTTGCCTGCCAAATAGCTCTTCACTTCTCCCAAAGCAGCAGGGTTGGGTACACAAAATAACGGCTTAGTAAAGATCAAGTGAGTTGAATGGGTGAATTGAGCCCACAAAACTCCTATTTCAAACACAGTGACCCTACCACTACCACCTGTCTTCTAAGGCACCTTGACTTGCAGTTGGGGTGTTAGAAGTATTTCATGTTTACATAATAGTATTAGGATCGAACTAGAGAACTGGAGAATCTATACAGCCAGGGAGTGAATTCATCTTGCTTGAAACTTTACCCCCTACAGTCGTGCGGTTATCAATGAATAACACCATTTTAATTTTGATCTAAGATTATTCTACTTCCTGAGATCATTCGAGTTTGTTAGCCTAAAAGACAAGATTAGGTAGAAAAGAAATCAGCACCCCCGGGGACTGTTCTAGCAGCAGGTGAGTGAGTATGTTTGGATAACAGGTTTAGATTTTGCTTATCTGCTTTTTGGAACAGGTTAAATAGAAATTCAACAATTTATGTGCCATAAATAGACAAGCCCTGAGTGCTCTGGTTTGTTTTCCAGATGGGGATTAATGTGGTGGACTCTGCAGTATCTGGATTAGGTGGCTGCCCTTATGCAAAAGGTGCTTCTGGGAATGTAGCCACTGAGGATTTGATATATATGCTTAATGGCTTGGGGCTCAACACAGTAAGTCATTTAACATATTTTAATATTCATGTGTGCCTTTCAGATACAAATGGGAAGTTGTCTCAGATTTGGGAAGCAATTTTGAGGTCAAAGTTTTACTACACTTTTGCTGTTTGCTAAAATGCACAGTGGGAAAATACAATAAAAACTCCTTAGGGGGCCTTATAAAGTAACTTATTGCTGTAGCTCCAACACCAATAATGCTACCATTTCACATTTTTATAGTGCTTCCTGACCTCTGAAGTACTTTTTCATTATCATCTGATTTGATTACACGCACAGTAAGTGAGAGCCTGTGTCTTTGCCGTTAGGATTGTTGTTTTTGCACTTTTGTTTTGGATGGGTGTTTTCCTAGGAGGAAACAGAGATCTTGATTCTTCTTGAGCTGACAACTAAAGCTTCTGGAAAAAAGCCCAGGGCACTATTTGAATGGTCAGGAAAGAGGAGAGCTTAATACTACTTAGCATGTGAGACACTGGACAGCATTGTCTCTTTAAAAAAGTTCCTGAAAAGTCGTATTCTCTATAGCATCCACCTTAATTAGCACCTTGTCTTGCCACATGCTCGTTAACATTACTTATTAGTCTGTAAGGCAGATTTTGGCTTGGGGGGGGGGCACGGGGGAGGCAAAAATATAAAAGAAAAAAGTTCACAAATGATTAGAAGTTCAGAATGTTTTCTGAGATGTAAAAGCATCATCTGGATTACGGCATGGAATTTTCCCTCTCTCTCTCTCTTCACTTTACTTACATAAAAGCTCCTACAGTACCACTTGCCTGTTAGTCCCATTCCCACACCATTTTATTTGTCACCTCTATCCTGGCTCTTGCTTCCAACATACTTGGATGGCCGTCCTCTCCATACTCGATTTCACCTGGAGAGGGAGTTTCCACCATCCCCGAAAGTCTTCTAGCATCTCCTTGCCTAACCCCCAGGCTCATGTTGTTGGGTTCCTTACGTTAAGACTTCCACACCAACCTGTGTGCTTCTACCTCTGAACCTACCCTGAGATCGTATCAGGATCTTATTTCTGCGTCTAGCTTCCCCTGCAGCCAGCGAGGAGTTACTGCAGCTATGCCCATTCCATAGAGACGCTCAGTAACGTTCACTGGGAGATGGGTATCACTTGGGGTAAACACCAAAATCTGTTGCCTGTCTTTCCTGGTTAGGAGTAACTTATTTCATTTACAGTAGCTTACTCATTTCTGGCAGAAATGTATGGCCATGACAAAAATGGAGGCAAATGAGATTCTTTCTTGGAGATTTAGATGACTGAATTAAATATAGCAGATGCTTTGATGCATATTATGTATCAGGTCATGTTCTAGAACTTGAGGACTGAAATGCAAATAAGCCATGGCTTCATTCCTAAGAATTCAAAATTTAAGGAGAGAATTGTTCCATTGGGTAGGAGCTACAATTCAACGAGCTACCCAGGCTAAGCCAAGATTCTCTGCAGAATCCAGTGTTATTATGGCTCCCATGCCAATCACTTACCAAGAGCCACTAATTTGACTTATAAGCTATTTTGGTTGTTGGTTCTTTAATACCCTTGCTATAGCTGTGTCAGCACGATTCCTTAGCTCTTTCCTGGGTATTCATCCTCCTCACTGCTGTGCAGACTTCTGACTAGCCCTTAAATTCATCTCCCATGCTACCATCAGAGGATTTCATCCAAAATACAAATATGCATATGCCTTGTTTTTGCTTGAGCGCTCATCAGTGGATTCTCATTTCCTGAAAAGCAGAGTTGTGTTCTCTCACCTAATATGGCCTATTCGTGCCTTCTTAGGTCATCTCTGCCCATCATTCTAAACATACGACATGGCATTTTTTTAGATGTTTTGTACTGTTGTTCTGCCCGAAATGCCTCCTCTGTCCTCTTTCTCAGTGACTCATACTCCCCAAGTAAGACTCGGGTCAGAATTTACCCTTCCTCATTCCCTTTCCTGACACACTCCTCTCTACTTTCTTTTTCTCAGTGAGTTGACTGCCCCAACCTCCGCCCTCATTATCACCTGGGCATATCTCTATCAGTGACTTTAATTATAATACAAGACACCCCCCCACACACACACAATAGGGGTCCCTATTGCCTGCTTGATGCTAAACAGCCTGAGGACAGAAACTTTATTTTACACGAGATTCTCGAAAACCCCGAGAATATCCTAGTATACAAGACATATCTAAACACCTGACAAATGATTCAATAATAAATGCAATGTTATTTTATAATGATATTTGTTAGGTAAAATGATAGAGAAAGGCCAAAATGAAATGTTTGGGTAGAATGCAAATTCCAGTGCATACTTATTATCAATGAAATTCTTGGAAAGCAAAGAACACTGGTGACTAAGATCTTTCTATAATCCCTTGCTGGGTGTAATTTAAAAATGATAGACACATGTGGCTAATTATTTGTAAAACTTAAGTAGCGCTCCATTTACAATGTCAACTAAAATGTGCCTAACATGGTCTACCTAAAGTCATTTCCAGGACAAGACAAATAATCTCAAACCAAATGTTGGCACCCAAAAGAACAACTTTATAGCAAAAAGGCAACGAGAATCATTTATAAGTATCATTTCACAAAATAATTTTCTTGGTACTTCTCAAAAAGAGAAAAACTACAAAGGAAACATTGCTCTCAAAGTTTCTAGAGAGAATTGACTGTATTAAAATGATCATCTCCTTATGATCATTGCTATGAAACGGTCCTGTATTTATATTTTCTCTTTTAAGGAAATGACAGACTAACATAAATATTAAGAACTACTTAAGAGCCAGGAAGTCTGAGTCTGTTCAATTTTAAGTCCACATTGTTTCTAGTCCATGTTGAGGCAAGACATAGGAGTTTATGAAATGCTACCTGAGGGCAAATCTCTGGGTAACCCACCTAATGCTCTATCCCCTCTAGTGACAGCCGAGGTGCTGGGTGGAGACCTTGATGGGGATCTTTTGCTACACCAAGCCCAGAGATGAGGAGCATGCCCTGAACTTGGCCTTCATACCCACCTGCCTATCTGTCATTCATGGATTTACCTAAGCTTTTGTTGATCCTGTTTATGCTTTCAAATAGTACAGGTTTCCAGGCAAACAAGTTCCAGATGTGTATTAAATACTACTTCATTTTATTTGACCTACAACTACTTCCTTCAATATCATACCAATAGTGTTTCTAAATGCCAACAAAATTATACATTTACTTTTCCTGTATTTCTCATAGGTGTATCAAGTTTTTGTTTTTAATAGTAAAAAGGTTTTTTTCTTAAGTCTTTATCTATGAACTCCTCTAAACCATTCTAAGTTTAACTGCCCTCCACTGGTATCTTGTAGATTCTTTCTAGTTGTTATTGTCCTTCCTTGAATTTAGATATCACCCTGAATTACATTGAGGTGTTTTTTGTTTGTTTTTTGATCTAGGTATGGCTAGCCTATGATATCATTTAAGAGTCAGATTCAAGATATGCTTTAATAAAAAAAATCTAAAATGCTGATTATGTGATTCATGAAGAAGACGAATGTTACCCTCAAGTCAATAATGGGTAACATTTTGTTTAGTAATTTCAAACTGTTAATTAACTACTAATAAAATGAAAAGAAATCTGTTTTGTCTTCTTTCTTCCTAATCCACCTGGTATCTCTTCTTTCCCTTAACAGGGTGTGAATCTTTACAAAGTGATGGAAGCTGGGGACTTTATTTGCAAAGCTGTGAATAAAACCACAAACTCTAAAGTAGCACAAGCCTCCCTCAATGCTTGATTTGAATTAACTTGTGACTCAAGGCTGAGAAGATCCATTAGAGCTACAGATACTCATCTGAAAATCATTACTGTCAACTTGTTCTGAAATGTGAAGGAATAGACGAGAGTGGGGAAAAATAGAATTTTAAAGACTATTACTGGATATATTACAAAATCAGTGGAAAGCAGTACCCATCATTGGTAAAATGCAAGCTGAAGCTAAATACTACGGTTTGTAGACATGCTTTTGAACTTAGAGAAAAGTCTACTCTTTTGCTCTTATAGAAATAACTTTTTAATTTAGTAGATGTGAAAATTGACTTCAGATTTCCCTAAGTATCAAATACTGTGTTAATACTTAATCAAGCTGGCTTAGCACAGTATACATATTGTCAGTAGTTTATGAGCTCCTGCAGAGTGTGCAAAGTGTGTGGCCGTGATATTATGCATTATGCCTCTGGATCTCAACTTTCCATTTGCCAAGTCAGTTAAATTATGGACCAAGCGCCAAATCTCCATCTGACCGTACATAATTTTTAGCAATAGAACTTTTATATTTCTAGTATGGCTAACATCTGTTAACTATTTCAGTGACTTTATCTTGTTCCAAGAGGCTGTGGTCAATGGCAAGATGCCATATCCTGGAAACATTACAACCTCCCATGTTTGTTATATGCATCCAGTTTACCATATTTTCTCTTTCATCAGTTTTAGTAAAAACCCAGGATGGTGTTACTCAACTATTCAAAAATATAAGGTCCGACTTTCATCTCAATGTCTCAGTTGCAATGCTAAGAATAGACTGATGGATATATGTAGATATATATATCTCAATTATAATCCACTTTGGTAATTTTCAGATCACATCCAAATTGCCAAAGGTCAACTGTGATCCTAAGAATATTAAGGCAGTTTTTAATTCATGGAAAGAAACAAAACACTGTTTTCCATTGATTCAGGGTACTTTGATTAAATCACATTTTTTGGTTGACTTTATGGTTATTTTTAATGTTGAAATGACTGAAATTTTATCTCTTGGAATAGAAATCATTGCCAGAAATAACAAAAATTAATATATCAAAGTTGAGAAGAGGAGCAGGAAGACTATGTTAAGAAAAAACCATTCTGTAACCTATGCAAATCATAAGGGGACAGAATTATTAAATGCAGGTCTGAACCATCAGTTCTATTATTTATGTAGACTTCTCCAGTAATACTTAGTGATCTTATCTTTGAATAAATTTGAATTAAACTTGAAATATCAAAGTGAGCATTGTGGACTTTCTCTTAAATATTCATCACAACTACTGAAATAAGAAATTCAAGAAAATATGAGATGTACTGATTATAACTCAGTTAACTTAAAAGATATTCATAACAAGACTCACAAGGGAAGCATATTGGTAATTGACAAAACCACACTAAATTCCCACAAAAGAGGCTAACTCATCAGGTTGTGATGGGTATTGGAGCAGGAGCTTGTTATCCTGAGTACTGAGTAAGTCTTTGCATCTGGGTTCGTGTTGGCAGGGGGGCAGTGCAGGGAGCAAACGAAATGACAGCTCTTTAAGGATCTACCTGTTATATCTCTGTGGGTCTCTCTTCAAGAACACAACCCTGTGCAGTGGGGCAGTAATGGGGTACCTGCCCTAGTGTGCACAGCAGGATATGTACCCCATCTTCTAGGTTTTCCTCTCTTATTCAACTGTGAGGTTCTTAGTTTTGAGCTATCTGGAAAAGGATCTGTCGATGCAAAATGCTTATAGAAACAGCCAGGATTTGCTGTTTTGAAATACAAACCATGGACTCTCCAGAAGGCAGAGCAAGTAATCCGAAACCCCGGGTGCAGCTTAGCACACACTTAGCCACATCTCAGTCTACAGATTCATTTCCAAGACTACCTCGATGTTTCCTATTCACACTCACCACAAGAAAGTTCATGGTTTAGTTATCTGTCATCCTTTCCCCACCCAAACCATCTAATCCTTTCTGCTAGATTCAAGTTTCATTTCTGGTTTGGGGGGAAAAAATCATTTAAGCACATAAAACTACCTGAAGTCCATAGGCAGAATCCCCCCCCAAAGCCACGTATCAACTAACCAGGAAACCTTCGAGTCACTGTAGGACCTACCCCAACAATCCACACATAAACCCATACCAGAGTTAACCTTGGGGAGAGGCTTAAGAATGGCAAAGCAATTTTGACCTTTACTCAAATACTTATCAAAACAATCTTTTATGACATCTGCCCTTAAGGAAAATTTCCTGTGTTTTAGAATATGTAACATATTTTATCACATGTTTATGTTGATGACCTATTAGAGATGAAAACTGAGATGCAGTCCTCTGAAAACTACAAATTTTCTAAGTTCTGGATTCATGAAATTCACAAAGCAAATAAATGGTAACTGTTGAGAAAATGCAGGATGCCCTTTTATGTTTTTCTGATTACTATAACATTTACTTCCTTCTTAGCTGCACTTATATGGCCATTCATTTCGATCTATGTGCATCCCATACCTCCAAACTGATCAACTCCAGATATGAGAGTGACAAGTTATACAACATTGAATAAGTTAGCCATGAATATCATCCCTATCAGAACTGTCAAGAAGAGATAAAATGAAAGCCTGGGCACCAGCCCGAGATCTGAATTGAAGTAACAGGCAAGTGAGGAATTGCTGTGAATACCAATAACCATCTGCAAATTGTTTTTGTGGGCTAGAAGATATAAGTTTTGTACCATGTGGGGTAGACCCAGAAGTTAGAAGAATAGTTTTGGAGACAGGGAAAAAGGGAGGAAGATATTGGGCAAGGGAGGGACACAGGGAGGAAAGGTTCACGAATGGAAGGGGTAGGAAGAAAGGTGGGAGGAAAGGGCAGGAGAGAGGGGTGAGAAGCTATTGTCTGCCTTAAGCAGCTCAAAAGGGAAGGCACATGCTATGGTGGAGTCCGGTTAGGCCGCTCTAAATTGCAAATAAAAAGCCTTAACTTGATAGGCTTCAGCAAGAAAAATTCTCTTCAGTGTTTCAGGATTACTGCTTTTCCACCATCACTGGATTCAGTAGCTCAATTATGTTCCAGGTGAAAGTTTCTCTGTGTTGTCCTCTTTTTTGTCTCAGGGTATTGGCTCACCATCAGGCTCCTGCTCCCCAGGGTCACAAGATGGTCGGTACACTTCCCAGCCTCACATTCTACTCAGTGCTCAGCAGCTGTGGAGGGTTTTATTCTAAATGGTGTTTTTTTTTTTTTTTTTTTTGAGCAATGAAGAATATTTTCCCACCCCCATCCCAAACTTCTCATGTTTCATTGAGAAAATCATTACATGCCCCTTCCTTAAACGGTCATTTGAGAGGGGAATAACCCATCAGGATAGACCAACTAAGGTCCCTGGTGACCTTGAACAGATCTGTGAAGTGGTGGAGAAAAAAAACCTGGTGGGAACACATTTTATGATGACATGGTGGGGGAATTGAGGCAGATGAGTTAACCCTAAGGAAAGACCATGTTTAGCTTCTCTGAGACAGGAGCAAAGGATGGAAACAGGAGAAGTTTTAATGTTGAGGGGTATGCATTTTAAGGGGAAAGTAGGTGATCCTAATTTTTTTTCATGCAGATAGGAAGTGAGATCTTCGGGCATTAGTTGGGGGTGGAGTGATGGCTGGGGAAGAATGGTAAAGTTTGAAACCCACCAGAGTTGTATTAGAATTTATCCTACCCCCTCCAAGTTTTCCAGGGGCTGTTGCGTGCCAAGTTCACATGTAAGTATCTGTCCTCGTGCTATCCTTACCACTTCGTTTGACATTCCACCTCCTGGAAGCACTTGTTGGTTTCTAGGGACCACTCTATGCTCGTCCCACCTCCTCTCTGGTCCCATGTCCTTTACCTCTGATGTTTTGGTCTCCTCCTTCTCTCCTTTGTGTTTAACGATATACTCAGAAGTACAAATCTGCCTACATCCCCACCAGTCAAGATGTATTTTGCAGCCAGCAGGACTGTCAGTGCTTGAGACCTTGTGAGAAATACAGTCTCTCGGGCTCCATCCCAGGACTCATATGCTCATTAAAGTTTGAGAAGCACTTGCCTGTCTAATACTTTCTCTTGGGTGTCTAACGGGTGTCTGAAGCTTTGTGTATTCAAAATACCTGTACCAGTTAACCCCTCATGCATTATGCCGTAGCCCAAGGTCTCTGCTCCTCGAACAAGCCAGATTCAGACCCACCTCAGGTCCTGTCCCTTGGTTATCCCATCTGCCTGGAATGCTTTCCCTGGCTCTTAGCCTGGCTCCTTCTTGGCTGTCACTCAGGTTCAGCATAGGTATCACCTCCTTAGTAAGTCTTTGTGGACAATCCAGTCTATAGAAAGGCCTCAATTACTTTCTCTCATATTAACTTGTTTAACTTTTCCTATAGAATTTTTAACCCTTTGTATATTTAGTTGTTTATGGTCTTTCTTTCCCCAACAAAATATATGTTCCGGGAGAACGAGGGCTTTGCTACACCTTCTTTAATTTTACTTCCTTAGTCTCAGAATATGTTGCTCAGGCCTGGCGCTGCAGCTATCTAGGAAATGTTACTGAGAAAGAAAAAGAAAAATAGAAATGAGTTTAAATCAGACATTTGGGGATTTAAGGAAGGAAACCATTCTACCTGAACTCTGTCTTTTAAATATATTTCTTAATTTTTTCCTGAGTCCTTAGTCATTCTTTAGGATTTGTCTCATAACAGTTTGACAGCAAAGCTTATTGAAAATCCTTAAAATCTATGTTGAATGACTAAACTCAAGAATGGAAACATATATACACCAAAAAGGCTAAGAAATGTTAGAGAAACTCATTTGTCAGAGAAACAAATATTTTATAAGCAGGAATTAAACCATTAAGGTTGATACAAAAGTGAGAATATAAAAAACCTTCCTGAGATGGAAGAAAGGCATTAGCTACCTTAAGAAGTGCTTATAGTTCCTCTCTGTATATTCCTCTGTGTGCGTATCCCTCTCTCTCTCTATCCCTCTGTGTATCTCTGTATCTCCCCGTGTCTCCTTGTCTCCGTGTGTGTGTGTGTGTGTGTGTCTCTCTCTCTCTCCATCTCCCTTTGAGTCTCTCACTCTCTTTGTGTGTGTGTCTCTCTGTGTGGGTCTCTGTGTGTGTGGGTCTGTGTGTGTGGGTCTCTCTCTCTCTCTGTGGGTCTGTGTATATCTCTGTGTGTCTCTGTGCGTGTCCCCCTCTGTGTGTGTGTCCCTGTGTGTCCATGCATCTGTGTGTGTTCCTCTCTGTGCATGTGTGTGTGTCCCTCTGTGCGTGTCTCTGTCTTGTGTGTCCGTTTTGTGTGTCCCTCTGTCTTGTGTGTCTGTGTGGTTGTCTGTGTGTCTTTCTCTGTGTGTCTCATTCTGTGTGTGTCTCTGTGTGTGTCTCTCTCGCTGTGTCTGTGTCTCTCTAGCTCTGTGTGTGTCTGTGTCCCTCTCGCTCTGTGTGTGTCTGCCTCTGTCTCTGGCTCTGTGTGTCTCTGTCTCTGGCTCTGTGTGTCTCTGTCTCTGGCTCTATGTGTCTCTGTCTCTGGCTGTGTGTGTCTCTGTCTCTGGCTCTGTGTGTCTGTGTCTCTGTCTCTCGCTCTGTTTGTCTGTGTGTCTGTGTCTCCATCTCCGTGTCTCCGTGTGTCTCTCGCTGTCTCTCGCTGTGTCCCTGTCTCTGTGTCTGCCTCTGTCTCTCACTCTGTGTCTGCCTGTTTCGTGTTTCTCCGTCTCTGTCTTCATGTCTGTCTCTCGCTGTGTTTTTGTGTCTGTGTCTGTCCATCGCTGTGTGTGTCTCTGTCTTTGTGTCTCTGTGTCTGTCCATCGCTGTGTATGTGTGTGTCTGTGTATCTCTTGCGCTCATGTACTTGTGCTCTTTATCTTTCTCTGTGTCTCTCTGTATCCCTGTATCTATCTTTATCATAAACACACACACACAGTCTCATGAGTACATAAATGACCATTCCATTTGGGCCAGTCAGCTCAGTTTCATCATCTACCTTTTCTAGAACCTATCTATTCTCCTATCCAAGGACCCAGGACTGCATTTCCTATTTACAAGACCACTGTAACAGGTCATCAAGGAGAGAAAAAGCCTGTTATGCCCACTGTCATCTGTGTGATTAAGAGATACAAAAGTGTCATAATGAGTTGGTACCAAGGCCTCATTAATTCAGTATTCCTTCAGTAGTTCTCGTTTACAGGTATTTCACAGGCCCATCTCAACACGGATACAACCCTCAATTCTCTGTGGCTGACACAAATTTACTCTCTGTGGTCTCCACTCAGGCTGCCCGTTTGATCCATCAGTGGAGGGAGGGCGGGAGTGGGTGGCTGCCCGGACTTCGCCTCCAGAGATTGTGATTGAGCTGCTGTGGAGTAGAATTTCAAGCACTAGATTTTTTGTTTGTTTGTTTTTAACGTATACAAGGCAGTTGCATGTGAAGCCAGAGTTGCAATCTCTCCTCTAGGGTGGCGGTCTCCAAAATGTGGCGCCGGGGTGGCTCGGTTGGTTGAATGTCTGACTGTTGGCTTCGGCTCAGGTCAGGATCTCAGGGTCCTGAGATTGAACCCTGCTCCATGCTCAGTGGGGAATCTGCTTAAGGATTTTTCTCCCTCTCCCTCTGCCCCTCCCCCAACTTGACTCACTCTCTTTCTCTAAAAAATATATATCTTAGAAATAAATAAAATGTGGTTCTAGGACAAGCAGCATCAGCAACAAAACTTACTTTTTCTCTTAGAAGATTTATTCAGAAAAAACCTGGGTCATTTAGGGTCAGCACACAAACTCCGGATCATTAATGTGTTTATACTGCTGCCATGAGGGAAAGGAATATAGTACCAACACATTAGCAGGTGATTAGAATTTAACAGAAATGCTAATTCTTGGGCCCCAAGCCAGATCTACTGAATCAGAAGCTCTGGGTTGAGGCCCAGCAACCTGTGTTTTTACACACCGTCTAGGGGATTCTCAGGTACCCTAACGTTGGAGAACACTGCTCTAGAGTGAATTTCTTTCCACAACAGTGGTTTACCACCCTTATAATTGAGGGGAATGGGCCAGAGTCCGTTTATTACAAGTTCCACATCCACACAGCAAAGCATCCTTTCAAATTAACTCCTACAATCTAAACAGCCATATCACTTCTCATCTCCAGTGTGAAAAAGTCTTATAAGGGATAAGCAGAATATGCAAAACAAGTATCAATGTCCCCTGTCACATTCCCCCCCTTGACTGCTTCCCAGCTCTGCAAGAGGCAAGCACCATGCGAACAGGGGCATCATCAGAATTTCTCCAGGAGACTTGGAGCTGAGGTAAATTCCACCAGTTTTCTGTATGTGGTATTCTTCCAGCATATTAGAAGTATAAAAGTAAATTAGAGTGAGTACTAGGGAGTATCTGGGATACTTATAAAGACAGACTAGAAATAATGCCTCACTTGAGGGAAGAAGACACTGTCACCAAACTCCTTTGCCCAAGGAGAGAGAAGGTGTAATGTACTTACTGTGTATCCATCAGTCTTGAGTCCTTTTTGGCAGCGTCTAGCTATTACTCAAGGGCCATACCGCCTTGGTCAGTTTACCTAATAACTTGAAGCTTCAAACCTCAGTTCCCTTCACCTGTAAAACTTGAATAGTCCTCGCTTATAGAGCTCTCCGATTTCATGCAATACTTACAGGTGTTTGCCAAAGTGCTGGGTACTTAGTAAGTGGTCAGTGAATGTTAACTATTTTCATCGTCACTATCCTTTTCTATGGAAGTGCCTTGGAGTGGAACTCCATTAGGTGTTGTCTAGCTCTCAGGCTCTTATTAAGACCACCCTGCATCCTGTTTCATGTAAAAGGTGCACTGTCTGGAAGAGCTTGGCATGATCCCAGAAGAGACGGCTCACCATCAAACCCCAGAACCATGTAATCTTAAATTGACAAAGTCTTAAGCTTTACTTATTATGCTTCATCATTGAGTTATGCATTCTGAACTCATTACTTTCTGCATTTCCTGTAACTATAGTTTCAGTAAGAAATTACTATGAGATTTTTTACTGAGTAAACCGTTTTACTGAGTACATCTGTTCAAAGAGTATCACTATAGGCTCAGTCTCCATGTCAGGTATTACCTAAAGGCAAGAATTTCATGAAAATCAGCAATTTGTCCTATTCTTTCGGCAGTTGGACAAGTGAGCAGGTAGATTTGATGTTCAATGTTACATGAGTTGCCAGTATTTATCTGGTGGGCTATCTAGCTAGGCAGGCTTTGCTTTCTTCTCGTTCTACAGAATACCTAATACTTGACAGAGACTACTGTAAGTAAACATACGCCAACAAATTGAAGGATATAGAAGATATGGTTAAATCCCTAGACATACAACTTATAAGACTGAATCATGAGTAAATAGGAAATCTGAATAGATTAATTACTGATAGGGAGATTGTGCAATAACTAAAATCTTCCCAACAAATGGAAGTCCAGGACCAGACAGCTTCACTGGTGAATTCTACCAAACATTCGAAGAAAAATTAATACTAATGCTCCTCAAACTCTCCCAAGAAAGTAGAAAAGGGGGTAATTTCAAACTCATTTTACAAAATCAGACGAGAACACCACAAAAAATTACATGTCGAGATCCCAAATAAGCATAGGTGCAAATATCCTTAATAAATATTGCAAACCAAATTTAACAATATATTAAAAGGATCACACCATGATCAGGTGGGATTTTAGGGATGCAAAGATGGTGGTTCATCTGCAAGTCAATCAACATGATACATTAACAAAATGAAGGTTAAAAATCTTATCTCAATAAATGTAGGAAAAACATTTGACAAAATTCCATATACATTTGCAATAAAAAACTCTCAACAAAGTGGGTATAGAAGGAACATATTCCAACTTAACAACGGCCATATATCTTAAGCTCATGACTAACATACTCAAACCGTGAAAAAGCTGAAAGCTTTTCCTCTAAGATCAGGAACAAGACAAGGATTTTCACTCTCACTTTTTATCCAACATAATATTAGAAGTCCTAGCAAGAGCAGTTAGGCATGGAAAAGAAAAAGCATCTAAGTTGGAAAGGAAGAAGTAAAACTATTACTATTTGCATATGACATGATATAGATAGAAAATTCTACAGCCTCTACCAAAAAAACAAAAAACAAAAAACCCCAACCTGTTGGAATGGATAAAAAATACAGTAAAGTTGTAGGATATAAGATCAATATATAAAAATCTTTTGCATTTCTTTACACTAATAACAAGGTATATGAAGAAAATTGAGAATAATTCCACTTAAAATTGCATCAAAAAAGAATACTTGTGATGAGCACTGGGTATTATGTTGAAGTGATGAATCACTAAATTCTACTCCTGAAACTAATATTATACCACATGTTAATAAAATTTAAGTTAAAAATATACTTAGAAATAAATTTAGCCAAGAAGGTAAAAGGCTTAAACCACGATAACTTTAAGACATTGATGAAAAATTAAAGACCAATAAATGGAAAGATGTTTCTGACCATGGATTGAAAGAATAATCTTAAAGTGTCCATACTACTCAAAGTAATGTACAGATTCAATGAAATTCCCATTAGTTCCAATGGCATTTTTCACAGAACTACAATAATTTATAGTCTTGAGGAACCACGAAAGATCCTGAATAGTCAAAGCAATCTTGAAAGAACAAAACTAGAAGTATCACAATCCCAGATTGCTAATTATACTACAAAACTGTAATAATCAAAACAGGATAGTACTGGCGCAGACACCTAAATCATTATAACAGAATAGAAAGCCCCCAAATAAACCCATATTTTTATGGTCAATTAATATACAGCAAAGGAGGCCAAAATATATAGTAGGGGAAAACGCAGTCTGTTCAATAAATGGTGTTGGGGAAATCTGGATAATTACATGCAAAAGCATGAAACTGGACCACTTTCTCATACCATACACAGAAATAGAATCAAAATAGGTTAAAATCCCGAATATAAGAGCAAACCATAAGATTCCAAAAAAAACAAAAAACAAAACAAAACAAAACCTAGGCAGTAAATTCTTTGACATTGGTCTTGGTGATCATTTTTTAGATTTTATTGCAAAAGCAAAGAAACAACGACAACTAAAAAACAAGTGGGACTACCTCAACCTAGAAAGCTTCTGCACAGCTAAGAAAATCATCAACAAAATGAAAGAGCAACTTAATGAATGAGATAATATTCCCAAATCATGTATCTGACGAGGGTTAATATCCAAAATACATCAAGAATTCCTACAACTCAATAGCAAAAAACCACACAATCCAATTTTAAAAGGGGACGATCTGAAATATTTTTTTATTATAATAATATTATTATATTATGTTAGTGACTAACTGAAATATTCTTCTAAAGATGTACAAATAGCCAGCAGGTAGATGAAAAGAAGCTCAACATCACTAAGCATAAGGGACGTATGAATCCAAACTACAAGGAGGTATCAACTCTCACCTGTTAAAATGGCAATCATCCAAAAAGACAAGAGTGGTGAGCATGTGGAGAAAAGGGAACCATTATGCATCACCAGTGGGAATGTAAACTGGTATAGCCACTATGGTAAATAGTATGGAGATTCCTCAACAGATTAAAAAGAGAACTACCATATGATTAAACAATTCTACTTCTGAGTATTTATCTGAAGGAAATAAAAACTACCTTGAAAAGATACATGCACCCCCATGTTTATCACATTCTTTACAATAGTCCAGAAAGGAAACCAACCTAAGTGTCCATTGACACGAGTGGATAAAGATGATGTGGTTATGTGGATATCATATGGAAACACACTTGCACAATATATATATATATATGTATATATATGTATATATATATGTATATATATACATATATATGATAAAATATCATTCAGCCATAAAACAGAATGAAATCTTGCCATTTGTGACAAGGATGGCCCTTGAGGTCATTATGATAAATGAACTAAGAGAAAGACATATCATAGGATCTCATACGTGGAATCTTGAAAAAATTAAAAAACAAAGACCAGCTTTTAGATACAGAGAACACATTGGTGGTTGCCAGAAACCAGGGTAGACGGGGTCGGTAGGCAGCAAAACAGGTAAAAGGGGCCAAAAAGGTACAAATTTTTAGTTGTAAGTCAGAGATGCAGTACAGCTTTGTGACTATAGTTAATCCTGTATTGCAAATTTCAAAGTTGCTAAAAGAGTAAGTCTTAAAAGTCCTCATCACAAGGAAATTTTTTTTGTAATTATGTATGGTAAGAGATGTTAACTAGATTTATTGTGATAACTCTATTACATAAGACATTGAATCATTGTTATATACTTGGCATATGTCATAGCTCAATTACACCCCAAAGACAAATGCGTAGTGTTTTTTCAGCACCTGTTATATAGTTAGGATTGTGACTGCCTGCTAGTGACGAGAACACAGGGATACGAGGCTGCAGTTACTGTTCTAATGCCCTAGGTAATAAAATGTCTGACTCCCTTTTGGTGTATAACCACTGACAGCTTTTAAATCTCCCCCACCCTTCCCTACCCTGCTGTGCCACATCTGGACACGTGCAAAGGAAAGCCCAGTTGCTCTTTCCATTGGTGCTGCTGAGGAAGTTCAAGCCATGCCATCACCAGCAAGTAAGTTCAGACTGCGCAGGAACCGCCATCTTGGCTCTACCTCCTAGCCACAATAAAATCTACGTCCCATCATCCCCTTCCTTTGCACAAGCCATTTTTATATCTGCTTGGATATCTGCTCTGCTCTTCTCTAAAAGACTCACTATGTGAGGAATACATCTTCCTCACATCTCGGTATATGTAGAACCGAACCATCCTCAGTTTCGTTAGTTGAACCAGTTTTGGGTGGAGGCCCGTCCTGTAAGTGGTCACAACACTGTGATGCTGTATTTCTGCTTCACCATGATGAAAGTAGGTTATTTTTCAACTTTTTGCTGGTTTCCTCTGGTCTCAAAATAGCTTCTATAGATCCAGTCTCTACCTTCACATTCAAGGTCAGAAGTGAGGGCAATAGCCTTCTTGCTACATCTGTCTCTTTATCAGGAAAATTATAGTCTTCCCATTGTCATTAGCCAGAAATGTGTCATCACTAAACTCAGTTGTTAAAGAGTCAGGGAATTCAGGGCACCTGGGTGGCTCAGTCGTTAAGTGTCTGCCTTCAGCTCAGGGCATGATCCCAGCGTTCTGGAATCGAGCCCCACATCAGGCTCCTCTGCTATGAGCCTGCTTCTTCCTCTCCCACTCCCCCTGCTTGTGTTCCCTCTCTCGCTGGCTGTCTCTCTGTCAAATAAATAAATAAAATCTTTTAAAAAGTCAGGGAATTCGAGCATTTCATTTGAGCATATTGCTACCCTAAACAAAATCGTAATTCTATGTACAGAAGTGAGACTGGATCTTGAGAAAGCAACTGTCAAACAGCCCAAATAGGAGCCAGGTTGGAGGATGTGCTAGAGATGTAACTATGAGTAAAACCACTCATACTCCTTGTAAAACTACCTAACCAAAATCATCAAGTGACAATTAAACTTGTAGTAAGTGCTATAAAGAAGAAACGTATTTTTTCCTGTGTCTAGAAGGTATGACCTTGCCAAGTGTGTCCATCCATAGGACATGATTGGTGAGGTGAAGTCTAAGAAAATTAAGGTGCTAAATAAAAGAGAAAAGACCATTTCATGTGAAAGGAACATCCAGGGTAAAGATCCTTTGCAAGGAAGGGGCACGAGGCATCTGGGAAACTCAAAGAAGCACGGGGGAAAATGGAAGAATACGGCTATACAAACACGAGTTGGTAAAGAACTCTCATAAATAATACACAAGGGTTTCAGTTGGGCAGATGCTGGGGAATTACGTTTGTAGTCTCGGAGCTCCTCTACAGCCCTGTGCTCAGTGCTTAAGACACAGCAATCACTCTGCACCTCTGTATTTGTTCAGTAAAAGACCAAAATTTTAAAATGACTAAATTACTTAAGAATTTTGTCATGTAATGTCATTTCAAGAAATGGTTCTCAACCACCACCCAAATCCTTATGACTAAGCAAATATGAAAAAGAGATACAGCTCCTTCATCTCATTGACTGGCTATCAGGGAATATTAGGAACAAGAACTAGATCTTTAAAAAATTGAAGACCTTGAGATTCTTGTAATGGGGAAAAAGGAATGAATGGTCAACTCCTTCCCCATTATTGGCCATAAAGTTGATTTTTTACTGAAGGTGAGGGGCTGTAGTATGATATCAAGAGAAAATTATTCCTTTGGGTTTGGATACTCAGATCTGAATTAGACAATAAAATAGAATATGTTCCAGAAAACCAATGGGATATAGCAACAAACTAGAGATGCATAATGAAGGCTGAACAGTGAATAAACATGACTTAGTGTTGTCCAATTTTGTGCTGGATAAAAAACTGAATATGGAACAACCTGAAAGCCTGGAGAACAGTAAGGGAAAATAAATCCTATAATTAAATTTTACTTGACTCTGCAGAACGTTTAATAGTTTTAGCATTATACAGGGTGCAACCTAGGACATCATTTGTGGATGGTTGGCTCATTTTCAACAGCAAGTGAATTCGTGTTTTAAGAGGAATTTCTATAAACCTTAGTCTATATAGCCTTAAAGTTCTAGGTTTTTCTAGAAATACCATTTAAGGAAATAATTATGTCTGTAAACTTCTTTGTAACTCTCAGAGCACTGAAAACACGGACCACAAACGGCTGGTGTGTAGGTATTTCCTTGATGTCATTTGTGTCAGTATGTAGGCCCTTTTCAGGAATATTGGCATTGTTCTGAACGATAACCTATATTAGAGGTTTTCAAATCTACAGTTCTTTGTAGAATCATGTCCATGTGAACCAATAGCAAGTACTTAGCATGGAATTAATAAGAGTTTTATTGATTCAAGGTGCTTTGCACCAGCTGTCAGACACAGAGCAGACTCCTTAGCTATTCTTCACCCTGAATTCATAAAGTATAGCATCCCCATAGGACGATTTTAATTGGAAGCATATTTCCCCACATAATGCAAACTCAGGGTCACAACAGGTAACCTGAAAGATTGTTCCACCATATGTTATCCCCAGAAAATATATTCCCCAAATATCATGATACACAAGAGGCAAAGATTACATAAGTCTTAAGATAAACTTCCCATCAAGACAGTTTACCATAACCAAATGGTTGGGTTTCAAATGAAGGCAAAATGCAATTTAGATTCTGTTATGCATTAGGAAAATGAAAATTATGTTATCCACCTGTTTGAGGGCCTGTTACTTCTATGCTAAGCTTTGCAGTGTGCTTCAAGATATTCAAGGATGAGAATATATGATCATGTATTCTGGAAACCAGAAAATGTCTTTTATTACAGTAAAGTTAAATATATAGTACCATTTTCAAGGACTTTAAAAAAAAGTCTATTAGTAACAATTTTCAGTTCTCATGACAGATCAAAGTTTTAATTAACAAAAGATACTTTCCAACACTTATGTTTACTTATAACTACATTTTAAATTTTATGGCAATATTCAAAAATTAGTTAAAAGTAATTTTAACTTCATGAGGAAATTTGAAGCTTTCAAAAATGATAAGCTTAAATACATAAGTTTTTAATTCTGATACATATATTTCTAAATCCCTGGTATAGAAGTGTCTAGGCATAAGTAATTATCAAGACAAACAAATAATCTACCTTCTATGTAGTGTAAGTTAAATCATAGTAGGTCTTAGTTTGGGGTGATAAAGTGTCACATAAGCAAATTTATTTCTCAGTTTTGGAGGCTGAAAGTGAGATCAGAGTTCCAGGATGGTTAGGTCTTGGTGAGATCCCTCTTTCAGGTTCCAACTGCTGACTGCTTGTGTTATTCTCACATGGGAAAAAGGAAGCTGGAGAACTCTCTGGGTCTCTCTGAGGAGGACACGAATCCCTTTGATGGGGGCTCCAGCCTCATAAGTCACCTTCTCAAGGCCCACCTTCCAATACCATCATCTGGGAGTTCGGNNNNTTTAGGATCTCAATGTATGAATTTCAGGAGAAATACAACCATTCAGTCCACAACTTAACACTGAAGTTGGAGGGAGTTAATCTGCATGTTAGTTTTCTGTCAAAATCAGGCCAATATGTAAAGATTACAAATGGGATATGTTGTCAAAATGCTTTAATGCTGCCATGATTGATATTAATTACACAAATACCTTGCAAATTGGTGGACTTTCAGCTCCAAGAGGGCAGTTGTTTTTACATCCAGGTTCACCACAAGCACAGGGATATAACTGAGTTTCAGTATTTCTTCTCTGCGTTGCCTTAGTACACACTCAGCGGTACCGTATGAAATGACACTGGAGTAACAGTGCGCAGCAAGAGCGATTTTGTATGTAAAGGGAAATGGCTTCCAGAAAACTAAAGCTGCCTTTCCAACAACCCAAAATGGTTTTAAGCACTGTGGTCAGTGATTGGTTAGATTAAGAAGCCCATGGCTTACTGAAATTCTATTTTCATACATAAAACAGATGACACCTGAAAGAAATCCAAAGGCAATATACAGGTTTGACGGTAACACCTCTTTGGTTTTCACATATACGTGTAATTTATTATCACATACGTAATTTTTCTATTTCACAAATCTGGTTTGACCTTTTCAATTACCCTAGTTGACCCCTCATCTTACTGGTTTTCTCAACACCTACACACAAGTGGCGCCAGGCTGCAGGTTTAATGAATTACCAATGAGAGAAAATCATTGGCTCATTTGCAGCTACTTTGGCCTATTGGCTGTTGGTTCCTTCAACAAGAGTAGAGGAAAACTCACCACCATCAGACTGGATTTTCCTACCACTGGAGTGCTAACGTGGATAACTCAGCTTCTCATCAGCTTATGCTTAAGTATTCAACCCTCTCCTTAGCCCAGAGAGCTTAGGAAAACACATGCGCTACAAACCTAAGTAGAGACTGCATTTGGAGACAAAGAAAATCCAGTTCCAATCCCATCTTCGCCCACTATCAACTTCGTAAACCTGAACTAATTTCTTACTCTCTAAACTCATTATTGCTCAAAGATAAGAAAAACCTAGTATATACCCAATAGAACTCTGATCCGTATTAGATGTGTCAGTCTTAAAAGAATGCAGAGTTCAGAATAATTACTTAAATGCTACCTATTTTTGATGGACTTGTCTTGTGATCCCCAAATATCTCCTGGGCTTCTCTGCAGCAACAATGTACTTCCCTGTCTCACTGATTCAGACAGCCTTAGGATTTGCTTTGGCCAATGAAAAATGAGCAGAAAGGACATGTTTTATTCCTAGATCAAAGTTTTAAGACCCCAAATGTACTGTGTCATGATTTGTAATTTCCCTCTGGTAGTATTATAGGGAGAAGTGGCTTTATCAGCCTAGACCGCCCAGTGAAAGCAACAGGGCAGTCAGAACTTTGCTATAATCAACTTGAAGTGTGAGCAAGAAATAATCTTTGTTACTGTGATCCACTGACATCTTGGGACTGCTCTTTCCTGTAACCCAGCCTGCTCTGTTCGATGCACTTACTATTCTTATACATAAGATAAATAATGAAGACAACTACAAATAGACATTGGAAATTATAATAGTCTGTATAGTCAGGGATTTTTGTCAATGTTAGATGCAAATTAAACTCAACTTTCTCTTAGCTACTTCATAAAGGCAAACATCTAGATACTAGATTCAGTGTCCATTATACAACAAGAAATCAGTTACTAAGGGCGATCCACCTGATGAAGGGACAGAAGGTAAGCTGAGGACAAAGCACAAGCTGACACCGTGTAAATCCTCCCCTCCCCCAACTGGGCGGGATATGTATGACATTCCGCCAGGAAACCTCCAACTGTCTTAAAGTTCATGCTTTGCTAGAGGGAAAAACAACCTTAGCTTGATAATAGCCTCCAGTATCCTGAGGGTTTTCTTTAGCATATGAAAGTCCTTTTGGATACCTCCCTTTTTTAACCTCCCCTAACTCCCAAGTATATAATCAGCCATCCCTCATCACCCCTGTGCAGCCGCTCTTTCTGCCCCCAGCGTCCTGTCCCTGTGCTTTAATAAAATCACCTTTTGCACCAAAGCGGTCTCAAGAATTCTTTCTTGGCCCTTGGCTCCAGACCTCACCAAGGTTCCAAAGCTATATCAAAACTACTTCTAGATCAGAAATAATAACTATGCTCCATGGATCTTCACACACACACACAAAATTACATATATATTTATATATATTTGACTAGCAAATTAAATCCAGTGTGGGGAAACTGTAGGATTTTCAGTTGTCTTTTCCGACCTGTGGAGATCATTATAGTTACTTGAAAAACAGGCAACTACAACCGCCAAAGTCCTAATCTGAATCTAGTCTGAATGAATCTACAAAAGATTTACAGTTTTAAATTTGGGGTACTCTCTGCTCTAACACTCGTTTTCTACTTGCAGTAGAGATACAATAGTATAAGAAATGGAAAGAAATAGTAGCATAGTTCCCCCCACCGCCCCTTTTCTCTCTTCTCACTTGTTCTCGTCTACTCTTTTCTTCTCGTTCCCCTTGTCCTCATTTCCTCTTTCCTCTATTAACTCTAGCTTTTAGTTGACCCACTGAATGTATTAGGAACATAATGAAAAATCTTAAGTCATCAAAACATTTTCTATCATTTTCCTTGACTTGTGATTCTCTACAGCTCTACGACTAATGAAGCAGCAGTATTCCTTGCTCCTAAGTTTGGGTACAGCATTAGACCAAAAGAAATTACTGTTCAATTTGAGCTCAAAATCTAGCCTTTTCAAACACATGAAGAAACAACAGCATGGAAAACCAGGCTTTGTTGAGAGTATTTTCTAAATTTTATTAACTTTCCTGTATATAGCATGATCCAGTTCTGGTAGATTTGAGTGGTAGGGCTGCACTAAAAGTTATAGCATAAGAAATCTGGAGAACAGGCTGAAAGAAAAGTCCACATTTGATAGGCAACTTTCAACCCTGGAGAGATGAAGGGAAGAGAAAGGCAGAAGCGGGAGGTTCAACTTTCGCATTCTGTCCTAACCCCTTCTTAACCGCTACTTTCCCCCACGCCCAGTCACCATCCCACCCCATCCATAATGGAACACACCACGGGCTTGGTAACAGGGCAGAAATGACAGTGTTAACGTCAATGTAAGTTTGGGAGAAATGCCAGTGTAAGAGTTCTACTGCTTTTCTCTCAGCAAAGGCATGCATTAATTATATTGCCATATCGGCATGTCACTGGAACTCTAGCAGGAAGGAAGCCATGACTGAAGGAGGGATTTGAAGTTAATTCCAACAAAACGCACTGCGTAATACAACAACATGCAGAGAGAGAGAAGGCCATTTTGTTCCTCAGAGGAATGCAAGGAGGATAAGACCCTTTCTAGGGAGCCAGAACTGATGCAACCTTCAAATAAGAAGGCTGCCTATCCAAACGTGCCTCACATTAAGCAGTCAGATTAATAATGTTCCTATACCTTAATGCTTAGTCCTTATGTATGGAGGAGCCATAACCAAAATCTGGTTATCTTTACCGATTTTCTGAGTATTTATACACAAATAGAGAAATTATTTAATAGTTATATCTTCTTTCCTACTAAATAATTCAGACTTGAGCACCTAGAATCTATTTTTGGATATGATTGGAAATTGAGATTCTTTTTCCCCCCAGCTTATCGAGATGTAACATTGTATACATTTAAGGTATACAATATGATTTGATACATTTCCTTATTGAGAAATCCCCATTGTAGGATTAATTATGTTATGCTATGCATCATCTTACATAATTACCATCTTTTTCTTTTTGTAGTGCAAACATTTAACTCCTAGGAACTTAATAACATGCGGTATTGTTGAGACTTTCAGATAGAGGAAGATGATGGAGTAGGAGGACCTTGAGCTCACCTCCACGGACACGATGAAGAAACAACTACATGAAATCTAACTCACTGTAAAAATGACCTAAGATAGGCAGAGCAGACTTTTTATGGCTAAAAGGCATCAAGAAAAGACCACAAAGCCACATCAAGCAATGTGAGGAGAAGAGGTACAATAGAGCACTAAACCTTTCCCACTTGTGGGTTACTGCCACACCATGGTATCACAGGCATTGAGGCCCTCCCTGAGAATCAAGTCAATGAAGCCCTAAATCAGGCAATAGCAGCTGTGAGGACCTTCATTGGGAAGATAAACCATCAACCTATGGCTCTGAAAAAAATCAGTGGGACTTAGCTGTAGGAAAGCCAGAAGGCTGCAGGAAACCAAGTTCTTGAAGGGTAATGTCATAGATCACTTGGCCTGAGACCCAGCATGGAAACAGCAGTTTAAAAAGGGCTTGAGGTGGCGCCTGGGTGGCACAGCGGTTAAGCGTCTGCCTTCAGCTCAGGGCGTGATCCCGGCATTCTGGGATCGAGCCCCACATCAGGCTCCTCCGCTATGAGCCTGCTTCTTCTTCTCCCACTCCCCCTCCTTGTGTTCCCTCTCTTGCTGGCTGTCTCTATCTCTGTCAAATAAATAAATAAAATCTTTAAAAAATAAAAATAAAAAAATAAAAAGGCTTGAGGTATCTATGAAGATTGACAATTGTAAGATGCATACCAAAGGGTCAGGGATCTTCAGGAGCTTTCTCTGGGAATTGAGACGCTATCAGTTACTATTTTTCTTGCTCTCTTTTAACCTAGCTAACCTGACACTTATGACACCCAGTTCCGACCACCATCTATGTTGGTAGTATTATTACCTGCCTAGCCCAGGTGTTCCTCTGAGGACCTGTTCTACCCAACTCACATGCCAGAAAGTGACCCTCTAAAGCAGCTCTCACCCTGCCACACCCGCAGGTAACCTCAGTTGAGGCCAGCATGCCCTAGAGATACTACTGCCCCACCGCACTTGGCAGGCAGCAACCACTAGGACCAGTACCATCACCGAGCCCATGGCCATTACTGCCCAGTGGGGGAGGGATAGGGAGCTAGCCCCACTGACAAGCACACCCACGAAGGCTGCAGCCAGGCAAGCCTGCTCAGCAATGCACCACCGGCAGTCACAGCTGGTCTTTGCAGACATCCAGGCTGAGGGCCTGCCCCACATACTAGAGCATCCACAGCAGTCACAGCCTCACCACAAGAGGGTGCATGCAGCCCGTGAAGGGGCTATCACTGGAGCACCTGGCTCTGGTGACCAAAGGGGACTGCATTACTGGGCCCCACATGATGCCTTCTATGTAAGACCACTACTTTCAAGACAAGGAGATGTAGCCTAACTACCTAATACATACTAACACAGAGTCAAACAACATTAGGAGAGAAGGACTATGATCCAACAAAAGAACAAAGCAATACACCAGGAAAAAAGCTAAATGAAATGGAGACCAGCAATCCACTTGATAGAGTTTAAAGTAATAGTCCTAAAGATGCTCACTGATCTTGGGGGAAGAGAGGGATGAACTCAGTGAGAACTTTAACCCAGAGATAAAAAAATATGAAAAAGAACCAAAGCTGAAGAATACACTATTTAAATAAAAGATACACTGGGGGGAACAACAGCAGATTAGAAATTGAAGAATGGATTAGTGATATGGAAGACAGGGTAGTAGAAAGCACCCAAGTGCAACAACAAAAAGGAAAAAAACAACAAAACAGGACAGTTTCAGGGACCTCTGTGACAACATCAAGCATGCAAACATTTGTTTTATAGAAGTCCCAGAAGAAGAACAGAGACCAAAAGGGACAGAAAACTCATTTAAGAAATAGCTGAAAAAATTCCCTGCCCTGGGTAAAGAAACAGACATCAGGAACAGAAAGCACACAGGTACAGAAAGTTCACACCAAAAAACAACAGAAGAAAAGTTACATACGAGGAAACCCCGTAAGGCTATCGGGTAGCTTTGCAGCAGAAACTTTGCAGGCCAGAGGAAAGTGACACAATATATTCAAAATGCTAGAAAGGAAAAAGACAAAAACAAAACAAAACAAAGAAACAATCAGGAGTACTGTACTTGGCAAGGTTATCCTTCAAAATATACGAAGGGATAAAGAATTTCCTGAACGAAAGTTAAAGGAGTTCATCACCACTAAACTGGTCTTTTAAAAAATTTTAAGAACAACTTAGGTGAAAAGAAAAGGCCATAATTTGAATTAAGAAAATTATGAAAAGAAAAAATTTCACTGGTAAAAACAAGCATACTGTACAGGCAGTAGATCATTTATTAAGTGGGTATGAAGGTTTAAAGACAAATAGTAAAATCAATTATATGTACAAAAATTGGTAGACACTAAGCAGATGTAAGATATGACATCATACGCATAAAATCCAGAGGAGAGTAAAAATGTAGAGCTTTTGGAATGTGTTCAATTTTAAGTGACCATCAACTTAATATAGACTGCTATACATAGGATATTATATATGAAATTTACGGTGACCACAAACCAAAAGCCTATAATATATCTACAAAAACTGGAGAGAGGAATCCAAGCATAACATTAAAGAAATCCATCCAACCACAAGGGAAGAGAGCAAGAGAAGGAAAAAGGACAGAGAACTACAAAAGCCGCCAGACAACAACAAAATGGCAGTAAGTACATGCTGATCAATAACTAATTGTAAATGGTTTAAATGCTCAATTACAAAACATGGGGTGCCAGAATGGAACAGAATTAGAAAAAAAAAAAAAAAAAGAAAGAAAGAAAAGAGAAGAACCATCTATATGCTGCCTACAAGAGAACCCCTTCAGACCTAAAGACATACATAGGCTGAAATTGAAGGGATGGAAACAAAATATTCTATGCAAATGGAAATGGGGAAAAAAAAAAAAAGCCAGGTTTGTAATACCCGTATTAGACAAAATAGACTTTAAAACAAAGACTGTAACAAGAGCCAAAGAAGAGCATTGCATAATGATGAAAGGATCCATCCAAACCAAGTGTGGAACAATTTTAAATATCTTAGGAGCACCTAAATACGTAAAGAAAATATTGACAATTAGGGAGATATTAATACAATGGGGGCTTTAACACCCCATTTACATCGATGGATAGATCATCCAGACAGAAACTGGAAGTGTAGCAGCTTTGAATGACACATCAGATGGACGCGACATATACAGAACATTCCATCCAAAAACAAAATGCACACTTTTCAAATATACACAGAACATTCTCCAAGATAGATTACATGTTAAGTCACAAAACAAGTCTCAATAGGAAGATTAAACTTATCACATCAAGCATCTTTTCTGACCACAATGGCATGAAACTAGCCATCAATTATAAGAAAACTGAAAAACAAACAAAAAACTCCACAAACATGTGGAAGCTAAACAATATGTTTCTAACCAACCATGGGTCAATGAAGAAACCATAGAGGAAATAAAAAAATACCAGCAGACAAAGATGGGAACAGTTAAGAAATCTTTACTATAGCAAAAGCACTGCTAAGAGTAAGTTTGTAATGATACAGGCCTACAGAAAGGAGGGGAGGGAAGAAAGGAAAAGGAAAGGAAAAGAACAGGAAAAGAAAGGAAAGGAAAAGAAAGAATTCAACCTAACATTATACCCAATGGAGCTAGAAGAACACAAATGGCATAAAGTCAGAAGGAAGGAAATAAAGACTAGAGAAGAAATGAAAAAGAGACGAAAAAAATATTAGAAAAGATCAATGAAACTAAGATCTGGTTCTTTGAAAACATGAAGGACACTGATACACCTTTAGCCAGACTTAAAGAGGAAAGAATACTCAAAATTAGGAAAGAGGAGAAGTCACAACGGACACCAAAGAAATACAAAGGATTATAAAAAAACTACAAAAAAAATTATATGCCAAGAAATTGGACAACCTAGAAGAAATAAATGCCCAGAAACATACAATCTTCCAAGACCGGGTCAGAAGAAAATCAGATCTATTAGTAGTCACAAATTTGATGCAGTAATCACCAAACTCCCATAAAAATAAAAGTCCAGGACCAGGCAACTTCACCGGTGAATTTTTCAGCATTTAAAGAAGAATTAGTATCTATCCTTCTCCAACTATTCCAAAAAAAAAAAATCGAGGAAAGGAAGTTTCCTATTTTACAAGGCCAGCATTAACCAAATACCAAACCAAAACCAGATAAAGACACAGACACACACACACACACATAATTACAATATCACTGATTAACAGATACAAAAATCTTCAACAAAGTATTAGCAAAGCACATTCAATAACACATTGAAAGGATTATTCACCACGATCAAGTGGGATTTATGCTGTGAATGCAAGATAGATCAGCGCCAGCAATCATCATGATACACCACGTTAACAAAATGAGTGAAAAACCACATCTCAATAGATGTCAATAGATGTGGAGAAAGGATTTGACAAAATCTGACATCTATTCATGATAAAAACTCTAAGAGTATAAAGGAGCGTACTTCAACATAATAAAAGCCATATATGCCAAGTCCACAGCTATGGTATATACTCAATGGTGAAAAGTTGAAATTTTTCCCTTTAAGATCAGAAACAATACAAGGAAGCCACTCTTACGGATCTTATTCAACATCATACTAGAAGTCCTGCCTCAGCAATTGAACACAGAAATTCACTGCATCCGCATTGGTAAATAAGACTCACTATTTGCAGATGGCAATATATAGAGAAAACCCTAAAGACTATCAGAAGCTATTAAAACTAATGAAAGTTCAGTAAAATTACAGGATACAGCAGCCAATATACAGAAGTCTGTTGCATTTCTAAACACAAACTATTCGAAAGAGAAATTAATCCCATTTAAAATAGCATGAAAAATAAAATATCAAGGAATAACTTAACCAAAAAGGTGAAAGATCTGTCATCTGAAAACTAAGACACTGATAAAAGAAACTGAAGAGGACATCAATAAATGGAAAGATATCATGCTCATGGACTGGAAGAAAATTGTTAAAATGTCCATACTACCCACAACAATTTATAGAGTCAACATAATCCCTAGCAAAATACCAGTATTTTTTTTACATAACTAAAATGATTAATTCTAAAATTTGTATGGAACCACGAAAAACCCTGAAGAGTCAAAGCAATGTTAAGAACAACCCTGGAGATAGCAACAGTTCTTGATTTCAGGCTAAATCTGTGGTAATCAACACAGTATGATACCAGCCCAAAAATAGACACACAATTCAGTGGAACAGAATAGAGAGCCCAGAAATAGAGAGCCCATCCTTATAAGATCAATTAATCTCAAGAAAGGAGGCTAGCATATACAATGGAGAAAAGGGAGACTTTTCAATAAATGATGTTGTGAAAACTGGACAGTTATATGACAAAGAATGAAAATGGACCCCTTTTTTACATCATCCATAAACTCAAAATGGATTAAAGACCTAAATTTAAGAACCGAAACCATGAAAGTCCCAGAAGAAAACATTGGCAGTAATGTTTTAGACATCAGCCTTAGCATTATTTTTCTGGATAGATCTTCCCAGACAAGGGTAACGAAAGCAGAAACAAACAGCTGGGAGTACATCAAACTATAAAGCTTCTAGACAGTGAAGGGGAACATCCACAAAACCTTAAGGCAACCTAATGAATGGGAGAAGGTATTTTCAAATGATATCCCCACTAAGGGGTTGTTATCTATAACGTGTGAAGAACTTACACAACTCTGCTCCCCAAAAACAAAAAATAGGCAGAGGAGCTTACGAGACATTTTTCCAGAGAGAACACACAGATGGCCAACAGACACATGAAAAGATGCTAATGGCACCATATGATATCACTAATGGCAAACAGAAATCAAACCTACACGATCATTTCATACCAGTCAGAATGACTAGCATTAAAAAGACAAGAAATAACGAAGGTTGGTGAGGATGTGGAGCAGAGGAAACGCTCAGGCACTGTGAAGGTAATTCGGTGCAGCCACAGTGTAAAACCGTATGGAGGTTCCTCAAAAAATTAAAAATAGATGGGCGCCTGGGTGGCTCAGTCGTTAGGCGTCTGCCTTCGGCTCAGGTCATGATCCCAGAGTCCTGGGATGGAGCCCCGCATCGGGCTCCCTACTTCTCCCTCTCCAGCTACCCCCTGCTTGTGTTCCCTCTCTCACTGTGTCTGTCAAATAAATCTTTAAATAAAAAAATTAAAACTAAAGCTACCGTATGACCAAGTAATTCCACTTCTGGATATTTACCCAAAGAAAATGAAGACACTAATTAAATATATGTGTTCCTAGGTTTATTCCTATATAAATTTACAGTAACTCAGACATGGAAACATTATACATGTCCAGATGAATAAAGAAGATGTGGTGTATACACACACACACACACAGGAGTGTTAATCATAAAAAAATGAAATCTTGCCATTTCTAAAAACATAGATGGACCTAGAGGGTATACAATAAGTGAAATAAGCCAGAACAAGACAAATACCATATGATTTCACTTCTATATGTAATCTAAAAAACAATTTAACAAACAAGAAACAGACTCATAAATACAAAGAAAAATATTAGTGGTCCCGAAGGGGGTAGGGGTAAGAAAATAGATGAAGGGGTTAAAAGGCACAAACTTTCAAATATAAAGTGAGCGCAGAAATGAAAAGTACAGCATAGGGAACATAGTCAATCATATTGTAATAACTTTGTATGGTGGCAGAATGTAACTATGCTTTCTTGCATATTTTAAAGTATTTATTAGAGAGAGACCAAGTGTACGCTCACGTGCGCACGAGCAGGGTGTGGGGGGGAAGGGCAAAGAGAGGGGAGAAGTAGAGGTGAAGCCTGATGTGGAGCTCGATCTCAGGACCCTGAGATAATGACCTAAGCCAAAGTCAGATGCTTAACTGACTGAACCACCCAGGCCTTGCCCTCTGGTGAACATTTTACAATATATAATTGTTGAATCACTATGTTGTACATCTGAAATTATAGGTCAATTATATTTCAATTAAAAATAAAAATACAATGCTGACAACTACAGTCACCATGTTGTACATTGTATCTCCAGAACTCATTCATTTTGTCATTTTTTTAAAAAGATTTTCTTTATTCATTAGAGAGGGAGAGACAGGCAGGCAGAGACAGAGGGAGAAGCAGGCTCCCCGTGGAGCAGGGAGCCCAATGGAGGACTAGATCCCAGGGCCCTGGATCATGACCTGAGCTGAAGACAGATGCTTAACTGACTGAGCCACCCAGGAGCCCATAAAAGGAAGTTTTTATTCTTTGCCCAAACTCTCTCCATTTTCCCCCTAGACTCCGGTCTTTGGCGACCATCATTCTACTCTTTCTAGGAAATCCGCTTTTTCAGATTCCACATATAAGTAATATTATGCAGAGTTAGTCTTTCTTTATTTCACTTAGCATCACACCCTCATGTTCCACCCGTGTTGTTGCAAATGGCAGGATTTCCTTCCTTTTCATGGCTGAATACTCCATTGTGTGTGTATATACGTATGGGTGTGTACTATGCAATCACCCACATAGACTGGTTCCCTAACTCAGTGTTGTGCTGCAATGAACATGTGAGTACAGACAGGTCTTGGAGACCCTGATTTCATTTCCTTTGGATATATCCCCAGAAGTGGGATTTCTGCATCACAGGGTAGTTTAATTTTTGGAGGAAACTCCACACTGTTTTCAATAGTGGCTACAGCAGTCTATTGCCAGTGCACAAGCGTTCCCTTTTCTTCACTCTCTTGCCACAACTTATTTTTGCTAATGGTCATTCTAACAGGTATGAGGGGATATCCCGTTGCAGTTTTGATTTGCCTTTCCCTGATAATAGTAATGCTGAGCATCTTTTCATGTGTCTGTTGGCGATTTTTATAAAGCTGAAAAAATGTCTATTCACTTTGCTCATTTATTTTTTGCTATTGAGTTGAATTCCTTATACATTGAGTATTAACCTTTATCAGACAGGATTTGCAAATGTTTTCTCCCATTTTATCTATTTTGTTTATGCTTTCATTTTGCTTTCAGAAGCTTTTTATTTTGATATAGTTCACTTATTTTTGTTTTTTAGGATATCAAGATTCTTAGCAAAAGCCTTTATTACATACTTAAGAATTTTACTCAATTTTAGGAATTGTCCATTTCTAAATGCCCCCTTTTCTTATCCATTCGAAAACCATGCATTTACGTAAGTAGCAGGAACCACATGAGACATTGCTGATGTGCTGGTGAGCAAAGAAACTGGCCTCTGGCCTCAAGCAGCTGGAAGCCACAGAAAGGGAGAGAACTGATCAAATTATCACACAAATATGTGATCACATATGGTAATTGCTTCAGGTGAGAGGCACACCGTACTATCAAAGGGTCTGCCAAGCTAGCCAGGGAGGCCAGTGATAACCTCCCCAAGGAAGCAGCTATCCAAACTCTACATGCTGCATGTGAGTTACCTTGGTGAAGAGGGGAGGAAGATGAAAGGTAGAGCTAATATGAAGGTCTAGTGGAAGAAAGACCTTCTGGGTGTTGAGGGATGAAAACAAAACCATTGTGGCTGGAACACAGAGTATAAACGAGTTGGAAGCCCCTTAGGAGGTTAGGCTGGGGGAGGTAGGTAGGGGGTCATCACATAGGGAATGCCAGTACTCGTAATAGCTACCTGCCAACACTGTTCTAAGTTATATGTATCAAATAATTCAATCTTGACTTTATGAAAGAGTTACTTATGATTCCTTAAATAATTAATAAGCAATGGAGGGAGTTTAAGTAACTTTCTTAAACTCACTGAGTTAAATTGGTATGGAATGAGGAGTTTTCACACCAGGAAGTCTTCCTCTGGGGACTATGCTTTCCATTGCGAAGTCGTAGAAATTATTGCTCTAGGGCTAGGTTAAGGAATTTACTCTGTAGTCTAAAAGCTATGAGAAGCCATTTAGCATTTTAAGTAATAGATGGAGCAGTAGGGAGTTACATGGACAGACGGGGGGGGGGGGCAAGCATGTATGTGGGAAAAGAAGGGGTTACTTCATTAGTGTCAACAAGAGTGTGGAAATGAGACATAAGTTTCTATTTGAACTAAAACTTTAACATTTCTGGTGTGTAGAAGTACTTATCACCAGATCAGAAGAACACGTTTTCCCTTGTAGTCACAGATTTTAGAAACGCTTAGTGAAGTATATAGTTTTTTAATTGCCTGTTTTCAAGTGAACAAATTCATTTTATCCAACCATAGGGCAGCAGAGAATCAGATCACTGTTTATCCCTTTCTGTTTTCTAGATTCTCTCTTAGTGCTAGGAATAATAATTCAAACCATACAAGGTCACAGTTTTCAGGGGCTGGGACACTGCCTGTTCCTCTTCTTTCTTTGATAATTTTCCCAACACTGGGAAAAAAGATTTTATATCTAACAGTCTCTCCCACTCGGGGTAAGAGTAGCCACCCTGAGTTTTGCTGATGGCCACAAAATGTCAAGCTTGCATGACATCACCACATGCTCTTCATTCTCTTTGTGCTCAGTGATTTCCAGGACAAACCCAGGACCATCTCACATGCTATTTAAGTCCCAGCTGCCCAGACCATCCATTTGATGCTTGCTTATTCCTTCACTCTGCTCATTTCCTAGTAGAATCCCATCTTTCATTCCTTCCTGCCCTTCCATACCCTTGCACTGGGCTTCAGGAATTCACAGTTGGTCACCAACCAACTGATCTTGTATCCTTAACCTCTTGATGTTACTTTCTCCTTGCTCTCATTCAATGATTCTAACTCATAAGCTGGATGTTAGAATCATCACAGAAGACACGTACAAATGCTCTGGACTACGTCACCTCAATTAAATCCAGAAGGAAGGAGCATGGGCATTTAGTAAATCCAAGTTTCCCAGGTGAGGAGTATAGAGTGTTGAGAGCCACGAGATCAGTGGGACCTTCAGACCAGCAGCGGCAGCATCACCTGGGAACCTGCTGGGAATGCAAATTCTCAGCTCACCCCAATTAAACAGAAACTCAGAGATGGATCCCAGAAAGCTGTGTTTATCGAAACTTCCAGATGAGAACAGAGTTTAGGAACCACAGCATTGGGCCAATAGGACTACTGCCTGTGAGCTCTATCTTCTCAATTTTAGGCAGTTTCCTGCTGTAAGTCACCAGAGTTTGTACTAACTACCCACCACCTGACCATTATTCCTTATTAGCTTCATTTATAATATCTTTTCCTCAAGGTCTCCTTCAACTCAGTCTACCACCCTCACGGTCCTATTAACTAGAACTTGTGGAATTGATTCCGGCCCCATTTTCTACCTCTCGTGTACTAGAATTCCCACCCAACAACCCCTGATCTCCACCGAGACCACAAAGCTTTGACCCTGTCTGTGACCTGTTTGCCATCTTCCTCATCATTGCCAAAATGACTCAACTAGTTTTTAATTCAACCCCTTCCCCTTCTTCCGTCCATTGAACTTACCTGCAAAAATTCAACTGTGGCAAAATTCAGCTCTTTACACCTGGTTGGTTTAATGCAAACAAATCACCCAACTTTGACATATTTGTTGACCACAGGAATCATGCCCCGTGATTCAATTATATAGTAGAAAGCCACATAGACTTCTTACCACACGCCAAAGCAGTTACAATAGGATTTATAAACACATTAAACATTTCTCTCAAAACCTTAAGGTAAATGCTATTAACTTTATTTCAAAGTTGAGGGAACCAAAGCTCAGAATTTAAGTATTTTGAGCCAAATCACATAACAAGGAGCCAACAAGGATTTGAACCAAGATAAGCTTAGAAATGTGGCCGCTACAATACTTCCCTAATAAATATACTTATCCTTTCCCCAAAATAACCATTCCACAGTCTCCCTTCCTTCTCTTATCTACTCCTTTCACTCGTCAGTTGATGACCTCATATTAACAATGTGCAATGCTGTCCTTAAAAGCGAAGCTCTAACACTTGCCTACACTCATTGTTTCCGTTTTCTCACATCTCTCTCCACTCCACCGTAATTGGGCTTCGGCCTCCGCCAAGTCAATAACACCTGTTCCAGATCTCAAGGACTGAAATTTCTGCCAAAACCAAAATTAAGTTACTTGTCCATCACGGATATTTGATGTTTGTGGATACTTCCTAGAGGACGTATTCCACTGTCGTATTTACAGCTCTTTCTTTTCTTACATGTACATTGTCCTAATAATGCCACCGGCTCTTCTTAGGGGGCTCATTACCTTCAGCAACTCACTAAATTAGAATTTTCAGGCAGAAGAGCAACAGTTACCTTTGTTTCAAAATATTGAAGGACTATAATAAATTTAAGCATTCAGCAAAAATATACTCACCTTATAAAATATTTCTGCAAAACCAGTCAATTATGCAACATGATAGAACATTTCAGTAAAGTCCCAAAGTATTTATTTAGCCATCTTAAATACATACATTTCTTTTCTTTTTCCACTATTATGTAAAGTAGTTTTTTAATCATGGAAATACATCCTTAAGCCTTTTTAAGAACTTCTGTCCAGAGGAGATAAAACAGTAATATTTATGTTAAAAATTTTAAGTTGCATAAAGGAAATCAAATATTTTTAAGAAAACAGAAAATAAGTTCATGAGCACACACATACAATATTAAACCAAGAATTAAAACCTCCTTAATTAGTACTGTAAACATACAACCAAAGCAAACTCTGGGTTTGGAAATGAAGATTTTTACTTGAAAAGAGGACTGTTTAATGTTTGCAGTTGTGTTTTTAGGCATAAAAAATTCAGAAAGTATTTTACCTTAATCGTCTGTGTTGTCTCGGTTATAAATTCAAATTATACGCAGGTATCCATAGTCCATTACACTCAAAATGAATAGCTACATATTTCATAGACATATTAATAGCCGGATTAACATAATTAGATGCACTAGAAGGAGAAATTCCAATTTTATGAAGTTTTATGACTTTATATAAAATTATACCTGACAGTCTTCTCTAACTAAAACTCTAAATCGCTGTTTTAAAGGCCTATTTTCCTTCTCTTTGTACAACCAAGATAATAGATACCTGTGTTATAAATCCCTGATTAAAGAGGATGCATTTATTGAAACTGACTTGACTGCACAGAAAAGCTTTAGAAACACCCATTCTACCAGCATCAGTTTCTGGATGCAACCAGTGTGGTCTAAGTGAACGCTCCCGTCTCAAAACAGCACTGAGGGCCCAGCTTGAGAAACCCGAGTGCAGTAAGCGATTGCTGCCGGATACGCATCTTAAAGTTTTGAGGAGCAACGAGTGCAAGAGGACAGGGGCATGTGAAATACCAGGGCGAATGCACCAAACACGCACGCTAACCTGGCACGCCCGTAAGGCGAGGATGCATTCTGACCACCAGTTCCTTGGATTTTATTCTTCGGTTGTAGAGCTCTCACATTGGACGGTTCTAAAAAAAGTAAAAAGAAACCTTTCACTTACTCTTTAAGTTGTTCATCTTCATTTCACCGTACAGGGCAACAAAAGAGGTGCAGGTTTCAATAAGTCCCAAAAACACGTCCTCAGAGGTCCCAGGTAGAACTCAAAAGTAGGAACAGACGGAAGGCCAGCCTTTAGAGTAGCAAGGAAGTCGCTGTTTTCCTTCTGCCTTAAATGCCTTCCCAAGAACCTCTCTGATTCACCTCGCTGTGTTTCAGCTGGTAAAACTCTGACTCTGCTGACCCCTCCTGCCAAGGAACACCTGTGGGATTGTATGCAAACAATTCTAGGGAGAAAAAGAGGCTCTGTGTAAATATGCAGAAGAGGCTAAAGGAACAAAAACTTACAACTGGAGGGAATTTCTTTTTTTTTTTTTTAAGAGTTTATTTATTAAAGAGAGAGAGAGAGTGAGCATGAGAGAGCACAAGCCAGAGTGGGGGAGGGGCAGAGGGAGAAGCAGACTCCCTGCTGAGCAGGGAGCCTGATCTTGGGGTTTGATTCCAGGACACAGGGATCATGACCTGAGACAAAGGCAAACGCTTAATGGACTGAGCCACCCAGGCGCCCCTCTGGAGGGAATTTCATCGTTGTTCGAATTCTTCTGAGACGTCTGTGATCTAGCAACCCTTCTCCCAATGTTTTTTTTCCCCAGAAATCACCGGCAACCTCTGGTGGTAAACTTGCTTTCTCATCTGGGGAGGGAGAGATATAAGGAAAATCTTGGAAAATTCTAAATTCAACAGATGTAGTTTAGGTCTCACTCAGGAGTGGCACAACCATATTTTCTGGTTGGCTACTAGATAACTCCACATGGATATTCCACTGGTGTTGCAGTCAATGGTCCAAACCTGAAATAATTAGTAGGAACATTAGTCAGGGACCCAAAAGAAAACAAATAGTATTCTCAAATTAGTATAAAGCCCAAATTATCTAAAACTCGATGACAATAAAAGTGTTTGACTTAGGGAGTCCACACATAGGTGTAGGTAGTTGTAGGAAAACCACAAGAAGTAATCCAGAACTCAAGACTAGTAACAGCTGAGTCTTTAATACTGCCACTCCTGAAGGGAAAGGGAAATGTTTCTGGAATCCAGAAGGAGAGATTCTTGTAGAAGAAGCCACACTGACAGAAACAGTGATATTCTGTCCAGGGAAACAGCCAGCCCAAGGTGGGTCCTCATAGAGGAATCCAGGGGAATACGTTTCCCCATCTTCTCACTATTGGCTGAGCCCAGCTGGAAGCCAGAGGACAAGAGAACCTGTATTTCATACAGGTCAGCCTCCTGGGGTATATTCAAGGTGAAGAAAGGTGGAAATAGATCTGAAGATAAGTGGCAGACTGTCTTTTCCCGTTCCAAATTCATCCTCCCCCTGTATGAGCCAGTGTTCGAGGTAGCGCCATGGTTTGCCTAATGGCACAAATCAGAAGTCTACTCTTAATCTCTGTTCCTGCCATGATCTTTACAGTGTTATTCTCTGCAAATATCTAATCTCAAATCCCCATCCATTCTATTTATGAAATATTCATGACCATGCTATTCTCTTCCGTCGCTGCTACATCACTCTGATACTCCAGCCTATCATTTCTTAGTAATAGCTACCACTTTCACAAATCAGTGTCCTTACTTGTATGTTTTCCAAATTTCCAACAGGACCCTGTTCAGAACTCCATCTCCATTGGCTAGTACAGTGGCTGGTACATAGTATATGTTCAATACATATGTGTTGAACACATGAATTAATGCAGGCCTTCAAGATTTGCTGGCTCCACATTGCAGTGCATTTTTAGCAGACTCCTTGACAACAGGGTCAGCCATCTGCAGTCCGCCATTTGCATTTCTGCCTATGTGCCTCTTCTCGTTCATAAACTGGAAGTCAATCCCCTGATTAAAATTATTTTATGGCATTTTATAGCTTTCCAAATGAAGCAATTCATTCATTAAGCAGTTTTTTTTATTGAACATGTATAAAGGAAGGGAAATCAGAGATGAACCAACAGATTCATTTAGAATGTTTACAATTTACTGAGAAAAACAATAACGAGAAACAAGTCCTAGTGTAAGATGGGGGAAGCACTGAGCAGGAGTTCCTAACCCCAGAGCAGGGAGAGGCTTGAGCAAAGGCTTTCTAGAGGGCAGGATGAGGAAGAGTGAAAGATTGGGGTGGGATGGGGACCATGTTCTGAAGGGGCCCAAAAGCTACATTTATAGAATCTCAACTCCTTAGCCACATGGTTAAGGACTTTTTGTGTCTCAGTCCTGATGTTTGTCAGTTTTATGTCCCATATTTTCTCAATTTAGACTCCCTGTCCAGGGACAGCTGATTCTTTAAGTTCTCTAAATGCTGCATGTGGACTCCTACTTCTGAAAGTTTGCCCAGAAAGGCCTATTCATTCTTGCTGGCCTAAGAGATAAGATTCCGTTTTTAAAGAGCATCGCCTGTTGCACACTCTGTCCTCCACTTCCCTGCTCGACACAAACATATTTCTAAAAGCAACTTGACTTCTCTCCTCGGTTTTCGAGAGACAGTCTGTGTTTCCTGGACATTAGCACGTCCATATGAAATAGCAGGGATCTGGAGATACAAGTGCCTATCTTCTCTTCACATGACTTAGGGAGCTAACAGACACTGGAATATATAGAACTTCGTGAGGGAGATTTCTGACTCCCCAAATCATTCTACCCTGTTTTAAAAGATAACGGATGGCTTTTTCAGTTACTTTGAGTAAACGTAGCCAAATGGTGACTTCAAATTTAAATTAATATAAACGATTTAACCTGAAACATGGTAAACAGCAGTAGAGAGGAGACCAAACAGACAGAAAATATTTGACCTTTAAATGTAAATATATCACTATTTATTAGTATTCTCCGTTTATTGAATGTTTCTGTTCCTGTGCCACTATAGATAATAAAATCTCATATGTATTCTTAGCAGTGGGTACTAATACGATTACAGATAGGTGAAAAGCATATATGTATCAAAAACTAAACTAACAAACATCTTTGTCACAACTTTCTAATCACAGTTGTATTCTGGCGTCAAATCAGGCCAAAAGTAACATATGGAAACAATACAGAATATAATAATTAGAGTGTTAGTTTATTATTGCATAAGTTCATAGTAATTAGTATAGAAGAAATTAAATTCACAAATATGTCATTATTAAAATGAACATTGAGTTTTTCAGGCAATGCGTTGCTCTACATTTTTGTTAAGTATGAATAAAGATATCAAGTCAAAAAAGTGAAATTCAACAGTATTTAAATTATAAAAACCAAAGATTTCATTTCTGATATTTAAGATTAATCATCTAGCCAAATATATTTAGGAACTAAAAGTCAATGCTAATGATATAGCTAATGATTTGAAAATGGATAAGAATACACAAATAACAAATTATACTGGATATTTCTATTAGCATTTTCCTTTTGGCAAGTCACCGGGAATTCATAAGATTGATCAGGAAAAACAAACCCTGCTAACCATAATATACCATATTTTGATGCAACTAATTACTGTTATATAGATTCAAATTTATCATGAAACAAATCATGCAGACTGTAACTTGGGTTAACACATTTTGCCTTCAAGGGAGACTTTAATTTTCTCCCAGTGTCATAAAAGATACCACATACGTTTTTACTTGAATACTTTCTTGAGAAAAAAAATAAATCTAACACCATGCCATTATTACTATTTCTTACATTATTATACTTAGTGATCCAATATCATTAGATCCTTCTTCACATTTTCCTTATTGATGGCAGATAGGATATTCCGTCGACTGGCTGCAAAGACTTCCTGTAAAGAAAGTGATTGTTAATGATCCGTGACTCTTAATGAATCATGAGTCCTCCAGGTATTTGGATTGGAGAACGATCTCTTGTTTGACTTGATATCCTGGAAGTTCTGTATAAAAGTAAAAATAAAGTTAACAACATGCCATTTTAATGATTTTACAAATGAGCTTCTATGTGTTTATATTTTTGGATGCATTCTATACCTGGAGAGAAAAATATAATCAAGATCCTAAATGTAAAGTCTCAATAGTCATATAGTCTACGGTCTTTCTAAGAAGTATGCATTTAACTGTGATTTCCAAGGAATCATTTTTTTTAAGAGTCTTTTAAATCACTTGTAAGTTTTAAATTATTTAAGATTTACTTAATATTTAAGATTTATTTTTTAAATTAATTATTTAAGAAAGAGCAGGGGGAGGGGCAAAGGGAGAGGGTGAAGGAGAGAAGCTGACTCCCCACTGAGCACGGAACCCAAGCAGGGCTTGATCTCATGATGCTGAGATCATGACCTAAGCCGAAATCAAGAGTCAGATGCTTAACTGACCGAGCCACCCAGGCTCCCGATGCCTCAATATTTAAGTTTTAAATTACTGGTTTCTCTGCAAATTTCTCTCAAGATTTAGGGTTGTTTTAATTTTGCATAACATGAAACAAATGTACAAATGTTAACCTGTATTGCAGAAAGGTATTCACATGGATTGAGCCTGGCTGCTGGGCGACAATGCCGGAAGTGGCAACCAGCCTTCTTTCCTTAAGGAGGCGCTGGTCATCCCTAGGGTAACATGGGTTTTGATGTTACTGATGTTTTGTTTGTTTTGTCCTTTCCATGATGGCTTGTAATTTTGTCATTTACTTAACCCTAGATGATTTACTTTCTGGATTTTTCAGATTATGGGTAAGGATTCATTTTAAATTGTACGGAAAATAATTTGTAACTACATGTGGTGTACTTAATAGCATGAAAGATTTGCCTTAAAATATTCATTAGAGTAAATTCAAGACTTTTGTCTAAAACACCCACACTGTCAGCCAATAAAGGGATAGGCCTTTCTATGCAGATGAGAAAGGAGGTGAACTTACACCAGACTCACAGGGGATTTTGAAAGGCAATACCTTATTTATCTGTGGTACAACAGTACTCTGTAAAAACCCATTGGCCTATGTGGTAGATATGACATTTATACATTATGTGTGCCTAAGAAGTAAAGATTCAGAACCATTAAAATAAGATTTTTGCTAGACTAGAAAACCATCAGTGTCTATCTGAAATGATATGTCTATAATGAAATACGTAGGCAGGTCCAGTAACTGAACAGTGCTCTCAAATATTTTAAACCAAATAAAGTCAAGTTTAATAAATTCCAATGCTATATTCCCTCTTAGAAACTGATGCTAATTATTTAGCCTTTAAACTGTATCTTGGAACCCAAAGAACATCTTCTCATACACATGCAGCTTTTAAGGCCTTGGGGAAAAGCAGTTTGTGTGGGTACTGGTGTTGGTGAGCACCAAATTAAATGCTCAGTGGGGTAGATCCAGCAAGTAGATAAGTAGACATTGCGTTTAAAAAGAAATACATTTGAGTATCTTTAGGCAGAGTGTAGACTCCTCAAGTGCCTGACCTCTTGGTATCACCTTGCGCCTCCCCCACTTAAGTCTTTCATTTTATGTGCCTGGCTGTCAAGGTCTTAAAGTGAGAGATTTCTGGAGGAGCAATCAGTGTACATGCATTGGGTAGTGTACTGAGCCCTCCTCTGTGATTGCATAAGAGAAATGTCTATTGCCAGTGCTCTTCTCCAGGCCTAATCTTACTGATAAATATAGTTTATGTGTGTGTGTGCATACACATGGTACACATGTATATATGCAGACATATATCTCTTCATTGTATGATACTCAAATTATACACAAATACACTCACATGTGTAATGAATAAGAAAATGTATATATCACTGATTTATAAATATGGTGGTTTTTTAAATGGAAGGTAAGGAAATGTGCACCATTTCATATCTGTCAGTGGTAAATAGGCGGAGAAATTATAGACCTTGGACATTTAGAAATGTAGAGATTGATATATCTCTAACGTTAAGTCTCACATGTTTGCTGGAGCATTACTGCGTTCAAGCAACGACGGCAGCCGAGGATAAAGATTTGGAAAGAGTGAATTAATGTCAGGAAATAGTAATAAGTGTTCCTCAGGTACCCTGCGAGGCCTCATTATATGTCTCTCTTAATAACTGTATATTAACACATGAATAAAATTTATTAGCATATAATAAATTAGAGTAAAGAGGAAATCTTCATTAAGGAGGGCACGTATTACATGGAGCACTGGGTGTTATATGCAAATAATGAATCACGGAACACTACATCAAAAACTAAGGATGTATTGTATGGTGACTAACATAACATAATAAAAAATTATTATTATTAAAAAAAAAGAAGAAAGCTTCAGATAAATATAAACTGTATGAAGTCCACAACAGCTCTGTTATGTAAGCTGATCAATCCTGCAAATGATTTGAATGAGGAATGCAGCAAAGTTCAACTTGGGTTTTGTAGGAAAATCAGGGGAAAGACTGAGAACAGTTTAATTGGGGAGAGCAATGCACATGTGCTGATAAAATGCAACATAAAAAAAAATTTTTCCCTGATCACATTTCTCTTGCATCTGAAGACTTAGAGTAATGTTTCCATGGACCTATCCCACATTAAAAAATGATTTAGTATGTCTTAACGGATAAGCTTTCATTCTCAGGCCCTTTGTAAGGTCTGCCGTTGTCAAACGTGCTTTAACTAGGCCGATTCCGTTCAAGCCCTTCCCTTCTGAGTTGTGTCCAGTTACCTTAGCTTGAGCATAACCAGGAGAAGGATTCCACAGGTGACCGTCATGCACATGACAGCGTAGATTACTTCTCCTAGAAACAAAAGATTAAAAAAAAGAAAAGAAAAAATTACTAGATTTTTTAGAGAGAATAAATAGTAAAAGTAGAGGAAAGATTTTTAACAGACCATTGAAAGGGGAATGAAATCCACTTAGAGTTATCTCCTTTGCAGGTTTTCTTTTATGCAATGCCATGCCTTTGACGTTAGACAGGGTCAGATAATCTGAAAGAAAATAATGAAAATGAGATTACGGTATTTAAAAGTCATACATTACTGTTTTCCATGGGTTGTAATTTGCTTTTTATTATATTACGAGGCAGCAATTTATTTCTGACACTATCTTAATAAAATCTGATAGATGAGGATGAAAGCGGGGGGACTTTCCTTATAAGTTTTTTCCCCCACCCTTTAATCAGATAATTTCTTTACAGAAACTGTGTTTTTTTTCCCCCTAAACCATGATTAGGAAAGTAGATTATACTTTACGACAGTTCACTGTACCTTATATATATAGACCAGGGCGAATAAATCATCAACTTGAAACTACCAATTGTGATATTAAAAAGATTCCTCTTTTCTTTTTTACGAGAGTGTTTCAATGTGCTTTTAACGATATCTCATGTCGTTAAGATTCTTTGTACTTATGAATCCGTTTTTAAAAAAATTTATTTATTTATTAGAGAAAGAGAGAGAGAGAGGGATAGCACAGGGAAAGGGAGAGGGAGAAGCAGACTCCCTACTGAGCAGGGAGCCTAATGTGGGACTGGATCCCAGGACCCTGGGATCATGACCTGAGCCAAAGCAGACACTGACTGACTGAGCCATGCTGTATTTATGAATTTTTTCGAGTCCCTAAAGCAATTACTCTGTTCACCCCTCCACTCAGACTTCAATATCCAGCTTTCCTTATTTCCCTACTTTGTCTCTTGTAAATCCCTTCCCTTTCTATTGTCATTAACTAGTTTTTGTCACACTTATGGGAAAGTGTCACACTTATGGAAAAGCCACTCTATGGCCCTAGTCTTTGTGACAACGTTTTGCTAAACACATTTCTACTTCACGTCACAACTCACAAGACAAAAAGATGGGATCCTTTGAAGTGAACTCACCCCTACTTTTGATTCAATTCAACACAGGTGTGAATTTTAAATATACTAATAGCCCAATAACCAATTTCTTTGATGATGAAGATTCAGGTAGGATTTGAATCTTTTAAAAAGGGTGGGGGAGATGAGATAAAGCTTTCCCTTGAGAGACTGGCTGTCCTCTCTGACTGTTTCATGTACTTTGAGACCTGGAAGTCTGAGTAGACTGTTGTTTGTAGAAATGAGTGCGTCAAATAGTAGAATCATACATCTGATGACAGTTAGTGACATGAGGCTCTGAGTAGGAAGGGAGATGGGAAGACACATTACCAGTAGTCCCATCCAGTCCTCTCTCCACCGAGGGTTACTTCTGTACACAAGCCAGGTGCATGGAAGCCAAGATTTGGGGTCTAAGTTAGGAATAATCAGCAGAAAGCAGAGGAGCCAGACTTCAGATCGTAACAAAGCTGTCAGAATGGATCCAAGAGAAGGAGCCCAGCATAAAAGGTAGAAAAGGGAGGATTTTGTTACTAGAAAACCCATTTTTGAGGAGTCTGAACTCTAATACAGTGATGACGTTTTAGTTCAAGATTTTTTAATCCCCGACTTACATATTAGGTTATCATATATTTACAGAAGTCTGACTTTCTTAGGAACTGAAAAATCAATCTCTTCTAAACATAAAAAGAATAGAGGTAGAGCGTGTGGATTTTTTTTTTCAATTTTGTGGTCATAAAATATATTTTGTTGTTCACTATAAAGCTGGAACGGAAAAACTGAGCTATTTAAAATAATAACATTTTTATACTAGTGGTTCCTTCTTTTTGGAAGAATTAATTTTAATCAAGTTGATCTTACAGATTTTAGCGAAACAAATTCTATTAAAATTTTATATTCAAATCACTTCAGAATATGAAGGATAGTTTTGCTTTGAAAAGAATTCTATGGTGCGTTGCAATGTTTTAAAATTTAATTTTAAAATTCTATGGCATTTTGAGGCAGATTCATGGCTTACACGTAAGTGTATGTAATGTACTTTGGCTAATTATTTGAATGATGCTGTAGTTTTCCTTTATGAAATTCTATCCCTAAGTACATTTGGTCTAGTTAGGTACCATGATTCATCTTTACCTAAGAAAAAGGTTACTATTCTGACAAATTAGGCTGCCTTTTAAATTTATCTGCCTAAAGTAATTGTTACACGTTCACCTAGCAAAGTTGAGAAAGAATCGTCTCATTCACTAAATTTCACTCACATGGAACTCATTAACAAAGTTATAATAGATCAATGACAGAAATGTTAGCTAATGATCCCAGTGAAAATTTTAATGTGTCTAGCAATCACTCCACAATCTTAAATATTGCACCCTGGGAGGATACCGAATATCAGTTAGAGAGATTAATGTTACAGAGGGTTTCTTGGCTACTGAAGCCCATTGGAGATTCTTCCCTGCCTTTTATAAACAGTGAGGTTTACAGTGTTTTATAACCATGAAATTAAAGTCGGCAGAGTTAATAACCAACCTCAGTCCCACACCATCTGCTATATTTATAGATAAACACTGTCAGTGACTTGTTTATCTTAACTCGTACCCTAGAGGAGTTAAACACTATTATGAACTATATTGTAAAATCCCTGTACATTTGACGGGAAATCAAGATTAATTTCAGCCCTGTGTTAAGAACAAATTTAAATAGTGTTCTCCTCAAATGACTACAGAGATGTGATCATTTCTCTTTTTTTCTCCCAAATCCTTGTGCAGCAGTGGCTGAGGGCTGATGAGATCTAAAAGTTTACTTTTTGTAATTTATATGAAATGGTAAATGCATAATTTAAGATACGATAGATCACATAGAAAACAATGATTTAAAAAGAAATGTCAGAGTCGTTGAAACAAAAATTAAATATATCATATAGTGCAAATTTGTAAACCTTCAATTAAAATTCTAATTATATATACAAGTCTTCTTGGAAGAAAAATCTTGACGAAGTGAACATTTTCTTAGAATAATTAAATATGTTTTGTAGCTTTTTAAAAAAAATTGCTAACATGTCACATGGCATAGTTAAATGTTATTGGCTTCTTTTCATTTTTAAGGAAAAGACTTCCAATACTATGACAATATTTTAGTGAGAATGAAAATGCAAGGATGATCCTTCTTGTGTATCCAAGGGTTGGAGCTATTTCTAATTTGGTCAATATTTCAATATGGTCACCTGAAGGTATTTCAATTCTCAAATTGGAAATGAATTTGGAATTTTTCCACCTAATAGTCGGTAGTGAGATTCCATGTATCATGGACTCTTTCTATCATTAGTGTATAAAAACCTCCTTTGAAAATGGATATAAGAAATATTGCAGCTGTGAAGAAAGGAAAATATATAAACATCTTTAAGTTTGAAAAAACAACACATTAGTAACATGATAAACCAAGGTATTAAACACATACAATTACAGTGTAACATCACTGCTGCTAAAATGTATGTTGTAAAAAGTAAATCAACCAAATAATATGCTTGTCCTAAATAATAACATTCATCAACAAACATGCATTCATTTATTTAGTTGACAAACTTCAACGATGAAACAATGTCTTAGATTTACCTCCTTGCTCTACGTATGGCTAACTACATGTTCGCCAGCGGCTAGGGGGAAAGAAAAATTTAGCGGTATTATCCTGTTGGTTTGCAAACCTCAGGAGTTCCCTGGGTGCAATCGGTAACCGGCCCCACATACACAGAGGAAGAGGAAAGATTGGAGAAAGAGGCAGGCCCCTCCAGATTGGTAGGTGGCTGTTTTAATAAGCAAGGGAACTTATATATGAGGCTTGTCTTGGACAGTCATGAGATTGCAGATCTTGGCACTCACCCACTAGAATTTAAAAGTTTATACAGAGGTCTTAAATGGGGTTCAGTCACATCTACAGTCCATATGGTCTCAATAACACATTGCTCTCTCAAGACTGCCTCCTTGAAACAGCTCCAGCTATGGCAACAGTGAGTAGAATGTATACTCCAAGAACAAGGGAGAGGGCAGGGAGCCTCCAATTTCCCTGGTACAGCTCACAGGTCAACCAGTAGTAATATCTTCTGGATGGCCTCTTTCAACATAGTCGAAGGATACAAAATTTCAGTTATGCAAAATGAGTATGTCCTAGAGACCTATCCTACACCACAGTGCCTATTCTTAACAACGCTATATTTTACACTTAAACATTTTCTGAGAGGGCGGCTATTAAGTTAAATGGTCTTATCACACACACAGAATAGTAATAAATAGAGGACAGGAAAAAACTTGTAGAGGTGATAGAGTTATGGTATAGACCGGGGTGATGTGAGTTTCATGGTTATATTTATCTTCAAACTCATCAAGCTGTATCCATTAAATACATACAGCTTTCTGTATGTCAACAAAAACAAAAGCAAAAAATACATTCTTGAATAAGTATGCACTGGAGAAGATTTGCCTTGATCTTTTGGCATGAACCAAAAAGCTCAGCGTTAGTAACTGACTGTATTGACAAGCCTGGCTTGTCAAGCTCTTTGGCCCTTGGTGGAATAACAGTGTTGTCCACACATCCAGTAGATTGCTCAGAGATTATAGTGAGTCTCAACCGTTCTGCATTTCCCTTAATAGTTTATGCAAATAATGAAATCGCAACCGAGGTAGCAATCAGAATGCAAATTACGCATTGCTATCTAGGAACCAACACTAGATTAGATAAATATACTATGATTCATATATGATAAATATACATAAATATACTATGATTGTTTTAGAAGGCAACAATTTTAAATCTTGGAATTAAAAATATCTGTCACCTGTGGGCTCATACAAAACAGATCTAAAGATACGGACTGGAAATAGGAATCAAATATTCATGTTTAGAATATATACCAATAAATATGTAAGTATGTATATATAGAATTACAAAATTGGATGGGATATCTTAGGTTATCTAATTCAAACTTTCAAGGCAATGATCCATTCTGCCTCATCACTGACAGCAGTACACACTACTCCAGGAATGAGCCACTTAATACGTTCTATCTTTCCACTACTATTGATGGCCAGTTCTAGTTAAAATGTAAAGTACTTTCCTAAACTGCTCTTTTATCAGCTCGTGATGATGAATCTGCCTTCTTTTGCCTAGTCCCCTGGATGCTACATATACATGTGTGCTTGCGGAAAGAGAGAGAAAGATCAGACTGTAAGTAGACCACATGGAACAATGCTTTTCAAACTTGAACATGACTCTTGATTTACCTTAAAATGCCAATTCTGATTCAGAAAGTCCGGGAGGAGGCAGAAATTCTGACTTTCGTACAACTTCCCAGATGCTGCTGATGCTGCTAGCAGAATATATATATATATTCTGTATGTGCTTGTGTGTATATAGTATAGACAGTATATACAGTGTACATACTGAGAAAGAAATACGTGTACATACTCATAGAACAAACAAAATGATTTACTTCTATATATATGGTCTTCATACTCTAAAGGCACTTTGACAAACACTGCTAAACTTTATAACGTCTAGACAAATAGGAATTATTAGCTCAACTTGATAACAAGTTGTCTTGTCCAAGATCCAAGTTGGTAAATAGTGAAGATGCAATCTGTAGCAAAATCTTCTACAATTTATACCTAGAATCTACATCATGGAGGTCACAAAAATTATGCAAAAAACATTTTCAGTGTTTTCCAACGTGGCAGCCAGCTGGATTAAGAAATAAATTTGAAAAGTAATAGGGACAGGTTGTATTTGACAGTGTTGCACAACGAGAAACATTTCATGGTAGTATCTGCTTGCAAATGTTCATGATCATATGTTTCTTTTGCTGAAATCTGCAAAAGCAGAGGTGACACACATCTAATAAGTAAAGCTTCTGAAATGGCTCACATACACCTGGAGGATGTTTCAACTTGCACCCCCTTCTGAATTATATTAATCAATTTCAGTGTAATCAAATAAATCAACCACTCTAACTTTGACATTTAGCAGAATATAAAAAAGAATAAACGCTGCAATCTTCAAGGTCGTTATCTTAGACGATGCTATCGCTAAGAGCATTTGCTGTTTTTACAGATGTAGAATTAAGGGTATACATAAAGCTTTCTAGTGTATTCACCAGGCAAAGGGCACACAAAGAATAATGCACAAAAGATCCGTTATAACTGTTCAAAATCAGACTTGGCTATTTCTTCGGTTGCTACAATCTATGTCTACATTGATACAACCTGAATCAGATAAAAATATAAAATAACCCCACTGTTTAAAAACTACCTCTACGTGGAATGAATTTATTGGGAAAAAAAAATGTGTTCCCAAAATTGAACAGTAATTTTTACCTTGAGTTATATTATACAAGCACTAGGAGAGCTTACAATGAGACAAATGTAAGATAAGAGTGGGAATAATTTACACTACATTTTATCAAATTCGTAAGTTTTTGTTTCCCTATATGGAGGTTTCTTACAGAAATTTCTTATGAAAAAGTATATGTGACAATACATTAATTGTCTAGATAGCTTTCTGATGTCTCTACTTGGAACTGAATGATTCCCTAATGTCTGCCCTTTTGAAAATGTGTAGGACTTTACCTGGCTAGCGTACACAATTTTTCATAGGCTGATTGAAAACACAGGGAAAAGTCAGGAAAAAAATGAAGAAAAGGTTTACATTTTGGAAAGTCTTCATAGACATTTGGAATGATGAGATAATTCAGAAAGTTTTGTAAATTATTGAGTTTTAAAAAGGAAAAAAAAGGTATATATGCAGTATCTCTTCCCTGCACATAAATTTACAAATTTCAGGGCAAAAGCTGAATATAAAAGTATGATATATGTAGTTAGCTTTCCTTAAATAGCAAACTTCTTAAAAATAGACACCTTCTTTATCTAATTTATAATGTAATGTGGCTATCACAATGCCATGCCTATGCAATTATCTAATGGCCAAAAAGTATATAATAGCAATTTTACATTTGATATTATAATGTTTCGTCTTTCTTATCTTTGACATTGACCAAGGGTCATTAGATAAATCACATATTTTTCACGTATCATTATCATTTTTAAAAGTGAAAATTCAGGGATGCCTAGGTGGCTTAGTCAGTTGAGTGTCTGAGTTCTGATTTCTACTCAGGTCATGATCTCAGGGAGAGAGCTCTGTGCTCAGGGGGGAATCTGCTTGAGGATTCTCTCTCCCCCGCTCCTTCTGCCCCTCCCTTAGCTCGTGTTCCCCCCCCCAAGTAAATAAATCTTAAAAAATAAAAATAAATAAATAAAAATGAAAATTCATTGTCGCACCTGTAATGAACGCATATCGTTGCCCGAGCAATAATAATGTGTAAGAAACTATTTGCCTGGTAATTAATTCTAACGATCAGGTTTGTTTACTGTCTAAAGAGTAAGTGTCTTGATCATTGGATTAATGCTCCTTTTCCTTCCTTTCCTTGGAAAGATCTTCTTGGGCCAATTCACTGAAGTATTCTAAACCATCATGTCATCTCAAGAACCTAAAAGTCACCTTTCATTTAGTGCTCTGCATTTTCAGTATCAAATAAAACTCTAAATTATATTTAATAACAACATAATTTATTGAACACTTTATGCTCTTTTCACATATCATCTTGTTTAATTTTTAACAATAAATGTTGTGGTAGGCATTATCCCATTTTAAACGTAAAGGAACAGAGTCTCAGTAAATTACCTAAAATGACAAAGCTGAGGTGAGGCAGAGCCGGTTTTTGATCCATACCTGATTATAACGCTCGTGCTACTATGCTTCACACCATTCTGCTTTCCAACAAAAATCTCTTTGTTTTAAATATACACATCCACTGTCTCTCTTCTCTACAATAACTTCTACAATCTTTTTTGGGTTTTCATCTTCTCACCTCTGAATTTTTTCCTATTTAGTCTCCTCACCAAACCAGGCGATTCACTATGGCTAGACTAATTCTCCAACTGTGACTTGATCGTGCTCTTTCTGTCTGCAAAGGCAGCTGTTGCTCTCCATTGCTCCTGCTTTCATCCTTCCCACGTGTAAACTTCATCTGATTCCCAAGAACACCCAGAATGCAAATCAGTCTTACTTCTCACCATTCCTCAAATGCATACCTCTCCCTTAGCTGTCCCTTGTCGACTCCCACCTCACTTTATTTAAATTATTTCTCTTACCTGAAAGTAGACTGAGAACTTCATAAGAGCAGAGTCATGTATCATCCTACCAATATATCCCCATGTTGACTGCCATGGTGCTAGCTCTGAAGAAGGAAGTAATTACTTATCTGCAAAATCTTTACTTGGGTCCAAATCTGGTGGTTTCTGCCACATGGTCCTGCGGACATTCATAGGTGACTAGGTGCAAATGATCCATGAACTCCTTCTCGTTCTGCTGGAATGGGTCTCCTAAGTAGAGGGCAGATTCTAAATTCTCCATATCCCATGAGGACAAATTGAGAAGTTGAAGTATGGCAGATTAACTGGCAGCAAATGTGGAATTAATGTTGCATCACACCAACCTCTCTAAGGGGCAATAAGGAGTAGCATTTGGGGATTAGGCATCTCCCAAGCCACAGGCTGAAAAATTTGTTTAACTCCAAGGAATAGAAAACAAGAGAAATTGTGGTATCAGGTGCTTATATATATGTATGCTTAGTAGAGGAAAGGATTATAAATAATGCCTATATTCAGGAACACAAAATACTGTTAGAATGATTTCTCTGACTTTCCATTGACTAAATAAAAATAAGAAGCCTCAATAAACATTTTGTACCTACCTGAAATATATAAGTATTTGTCTATCAATCACATATAGCCATATTTTCTAAGATTTTTTTTTAATGATTTCCTAGATGTATTCCACGGAGAAAATAAACTTAGGTGAAGTGTCCCTTCTACTATAGCAAAAAACCAAAAACAAACAAACAAAGAAAAAAACCCAACAACAACCTAGAAAACACTTGCAGCCAGGACATAGCTTATTTTGTTTAATCTAAAATTTTCCAAAGTCATTTATTTATGAGATCTTTTATTTTCCTAACACATAAAAGGGTTCTATAGAACTAGCATTTCATAGGAAACATTTAGACAACTCTGCCTCTTCTACCAAACTTTGAATTTACTGTGTCGACTTCAAGTCAGGTTCCTGAAATAAGAAATGCCAGAAGGTTCTACTTCAGTGAATTGACTCAAGATCTTCCCAAGGAAAGGAGAGAAGGAGGCTACAAAGAGAAAGGGGGTAAACAGAAAGAACCACCAAAGGAATCCCTTCTCTTATCCTTGCTTTCCCTTCTATTCCTCCCTACAATTGCACTTTCTTTCTCAGGGAAGTCTCCAAAAACCCTGTTGATACTAATATTAGTTTTAACATTTTCATTCTCAAAAAAAATCTTATGAACCTAGGTATTCTCGTTTCATTTTACAAATGAGAGAACTGAAGCTTAGAGAAATTCTCAAAATTCTTTGCTGTTAGATATCTCCTAATCCAATGATGAAGATAAAATGAACGGTCAGGTAGAGAATTGAAAACACATGATTCTGGAAGTGGACAGGAAGGAAATCAAATTCTAAACCACATTATGGTAGGCTAATGGAAAGAAGTTCTTAATGAGAAAGAAGAGGAAAGGGACTTATGTTTAATAAGGTAAAGGCCTCTGAAAAACCCAGCAGTTGGTAGAGAATAACAAGATATAGGGATAGTAATTGCTAAGCCAGTTTTACTAACTGAAAAAAATGCACATTTGAATCACTAAGAGATGTTATACCTCAAAAGTTCTCTTTCAGCTACCCATCAGCATTAAAAGAACAAAACAATTAATGTTGAATCACTACACTGTACACCTGAAACCAATATAACACTGTATGTTAACTAACTGGAATTAAAATAAAAACTTAAAAAAAAGAAGAACAAAACAATTTAAAGCAACAATATTTCCATTGTAGAGGAGGAGGGGTGCTGGAATGGAAGTTTGGGCCAAAGAACAGTGAGAGAAATTGACTGGGTGGAAGCAGCCGTGTAGACGTGTTGGAAGGAGCTATTAGGGTTGTAGACATATGCTTAGTGTACATTTTCCATGTAATAACTACCATATGTACTTTAAACAAAATACCATTGTAAGTTTCAGGCTGTTACACTAGGAAGAATGAGTAAAGAGAGATGCAGGTACTGAATCATGGTTTTTCTAGAAACTTAAGACATCGACAGGGGCATCTTCCTACATGGACCCCAATGACACACAGCAGTGTATCGCTAAGATAAGCTGCCCTTTGAAGAAAGCCTACAATCTGACTTATATGGCTTCCCTCCTTGCCGATTACCTTGACTCCCAACTAAAGTGGACATACAATCTGGAACTAGTGGGCTCTGGCCTCTTTCTTCAGTTATTTTGAAAGTCCTTATCATATGCCTACAGTGAGAGTCTGGCCACCTGATTCAGGTGCTAATGTAACAGTTAACCACCTGTCCCAGAATTCTAACACACTCAAAGCATATCAGAACTGGGAGAGCCACTCTCCAGCCTCAGTGGCAACCAAAGGAAGCCATTCTACCCTCGGCTGGAAGCCAGCAGAAAAGAAAGGGACAATGGCGACAGTCTCTGTCACAGAGGCACTCTTTCATAACATCACCAAGCACTCACATTGGTCCGCAAAGAAGCTTTCAGCCATTCTGTGCACTTTTTTTTATCTAATTTGAAAACCAATTTGTTTACTGTGGTTTGTTCCACAAGCCCCGGTTAAATGCTTTCCAAAGAGTAATAAGTGAGAAGAAGAAAAATTTTGTTGTGCCCATTCTTACAGTTTACTAGATATCTATGTGATGTTAGAGCATTCCTGCAAATTTGAGACTGAGAGAATATTTGTTGATGTTTGCAATCCATAAAAGGTTTTCCTGAACCCATGAAAAAACTCTAGAAAGTGGTTTGAGACAATCTGATAGACTAATGGAAGACAAATGATTGTCAACATCAATGAATTCTTAATAAGTCTCTACTCCTCGCTCACCTATCTCATCTACAGGGTTTTATTTGTCTGAGTACCAGCGTTCTTTCTTCTAAGGGGTCTCCCTTTAAGATGATATCCCAGTGTATAGGTGCCAGGGCAATAACTATTAAGTGCCCACATATGGTGTTTTATGGGAATACATGTGATGCTGTTATACTGTTGTCACAAGAATAGCTGGCTCTTTAAGCCAGGAATACACATGCTCATAATAAATTATTTTTATGACTTCACATACACAATCATGATGCACAGAAAGTATAAAGGAAAGATTGCTTATTTTATGCAGCTTTGGCACTAACTCCATCCCCAATTATAGGCAACAAGGGGATTGTATGAAGCCAATGAAAGCACAAGAGTGGAAAATGGAAAAGATAACACTATGCTTTCACATACTGAAGCCTGTTATTGTTCAAATTGTTACAGTATTGTTTTGTTGTTTTATTTCCCTCCATGATCTTAAATGCTCCTTCCTTCTCTAGTGATGCCAAAAGTTGAGTTGTCTCACTCATCAATGGCAACTCTTTAATCTTTCCTTTTTGGCTTAGAGCAAACAACAAAGGTAGTCATGGATGATTCATACCATCTTTCATGCTCAGAGGCAGACTTTTTCCCCTCCGTTAAAAACACCCAAGGCTTTAAGGGTAGAGGTGGGAGAAAGTGAAGGTAGGAGACAGCTGTTCTCCTGTTGTTTCTGTTGAGGGTTCATACATTTCAGTATTTCCAGATTAAAGCCGTGTGAAACATTTTCTGCAAAATAGGAAGCCAAGCCAAATTTGCCGGGTTTCAGGTCTGCAGACAAAATTTAAACCAGCTGGATTTTATTGGGAACTTTTGCATGCAAGTAAACCTAGTGGTGAAACGAAAGCCAGTGTTTGTGTCCACTGGAGTGGGCTACATCTTTGGGGCCATCCCCTCCAAGTCTCTTCCCTTGAGAGAGTGTTGAATTTTGAAAGGTCCTGAGAGAAACTTTCCAGATTTTTCCTTACAGTACCTGATTGAAATCTTAGCCAATGAGAAGTGGAAGGTGCAACCAGATATGATGCCTCTCATAGTCAAATCTTCAGAGAGATGAGAGGAAGCTTGGTCTCTTTCTATAATCTGGTTTTAAATTACCTCAATTAAAATAGCTAATGATTCTCTATACACATATACTCACCAAAACAAAAGTCCCCTCCCCACCCCAACACACACACGTGCCTAGTCAAAGTAGCAAATAACGGCCAGCTTATTGGATTTGTACACAGCAAAATCCCAAATCATATTCCGAATATGCCCTAAGTGAAAATCGCCATGTTCCTTGCTAAAATAATGCAATTGTATAGATTTAAACATATAAATAGAAGCAAAGACACATGCCCTATTATGATTGGATAGTGAGATTGAAATGTGTTATTTATGAAGCTATTTAGAACTTGGACAATAAAACAATAGAAAATAATCCAACACTAGAGAAAACCATTTTTATTACAAATCTCAATTTAGATCTTGAGGAGAATGAGTATTTTTCAAGGGCAAAAAGAAATAAATGATACAACCTTTCTTAAAATTTTAGTATAATCATAGGAAGAAAAAGTTCTTGGCAGTCTTTTGGGCATAAGAAATATAAATCACTTCAGATTTGTCCTTATACATACGCAGAGTGGAGGTTTGCTAAAAATGTACTGGCCTCAAAAATATCTTCAGTCATCTAGTCCAAGAATATTAACCACATCTAATATCAGAGGTCATCTATTTCTGTTAAACTATTACCAAAATTTAATATGCAAGAAATCCGAGAGGTCTAGGGAGAGGATAATTGACTTCCTCAATACCACTGTGTGTAGTTAGGGTTCGAAATTGTGTCCTAGTTCTCGTTCTTTATATTACAACATACTGCCTCCCATTAAACACATTTTTTTCCCTGAAGATCCTCTTGTTATAGAGACATATTCCCTGGGAGGTGTAACATCAGTCGACAATTCTAAACTTCCCATCATTAGATGAAAGGAGTATATTATGGTTTCTAACATCACAGTTTCTAGTGCCCAAAATTTCCTTGTTTAAATTCTGCATCTACTGTCTTCTGTGTGACCTTGGACAAGTTACTAACATCTTGGTGTCCCAGTTTCCTCTAGGGTAAAATAAAGAGCCTCTACTTCATATATTGCTTTTGGAAATTAATCAGGACATATAAAATGAATAGAATAGTGTCTCACACTTAGTAAACATTCAATTACGTTGTAGGACCCTGAGTAAGCAAAAGACAAGTAAGCTAGTGTTCATAGCCATGGTACAGCTTGAAACTGGGAAGCACTATCTTTAGATATTTATTAAACCTCCATTTTAAGGATATTATATCTATTATAGCTTCAGTTTCCTCCATGTTATCATTTTACAGTGTTGAGTTTGCAAGCAGATCCATTAAAATGTTCATTGCTGTTTGCCCAATAGTAGGATTATTTTCAGGAGTTTGTCAGATCCTAATATTATTAATATTAACGCAGTTTTGTAAAGATCTGCTCCTGGAGATTAGCCCCCCACTCTTTCTGCAGTCTCTCTGAGGCAGGTGATAATTTGCTCAAGGATCACCAATAGCTAATAGTCATCGCTTTCCATTATAAGTGAAGTCAACTGTGAAGCTAGGCGCGGGAGAAGCTCATCTATAGGCTCTACCTCTCTATACTAAAGACTGGTGCCTTCCAGAATAGCCTCAGGTACACCATCAAAGAGGTTAGAGCATTCCATGTAGTCTAATCTGATAACAGAGTCTAACATACTCAAAGCTATCCTTGAGAGGTTAGGCAAATCTAGGGTAAACTGATAGGTCCTGAGATTCTTCTATGTTTGGAGTTCTGATGCAGATTGCAACTACCAAGACAGAGTGTGTGTGTGTTTATTCAAAGTATCCTTTAGAATTGCAAGAGTTAATATGGGAAATATGACTTACTCAAACACATTAAGTTTCCATATTCAGCGTTCAAACAAGTAACTTTATCTAGTGGGCTCCCTCCCCTCACCTTTTGACTATTCTTTACTTCCAAGCCTAATTTCACTCAGTGTGGAGCACCCATTCTGTACTATTTTCTCAATACCACATATTGTATGCTAAAGCTCAACTGATGACACTGTTCTGATGACTTTTATCCAGCAGATCAATGGTTTTCACATGGACAATGGAATTTGGGGGCCAATGAGCATTCTTCTAGTGATCCATGTTTACTTTTTCATGTTTATAACATGACAGTCTTGGCACTAAATACATCTGGATATATTAATAATTTATACTTAATAAAAAACAGACATCATTTCACTATTCTTTAATCAAAACCAGTGCCTCTCTTGCTATTGATTCTGGGGATGTTTTATTGTGTGGGGATAAATGGGAGGTGATGAGATCTTCTGCTTCACTGACTTGGTAAGCAAATTGAAACATTTAAGAATTATGATTCTAGGGATGGTATCTTTTTTTTTTTTTTTTTTTTTTTGGTGTTCTGAGACCAAATTCAATGTGGCAGGGGAGAGTCTCCCCATGTCAACAAGCAATTCCCAAGACATCAGCTGGGTGTCCTTTAATTCAAATCAATTCTGACACCACTACCCTGAGATAGTGTCAGATTCCACAAGTTAAGGTCTCAACCCTATAAGACCCCTTCCTCCTATTCCCACTTCAGATGCTAGTTGCAAGTCCAGGTTGTTAGCTATACTTTGGAATGACCAGCTATAAATTACAGGTTCCCATGACCTCCTCTTTAGGTTCAATTAATTGGCTTGAGTGTCCAACAGAACTCAGAGAAATGTTTTGTTTCCTGGATCCCTGGTTTATTATAAAAGGATATAACTTGGGAACAGCCAGATGGAAGAAACGCATAGGGGAAGGCATGGGGAATGAATCCAGAGTTTCCATGTTCTCTCCAGGCGCACCACTCTCCCAGAATTTCCGTGTGTTCACCAGCCTGGAAGCTCTCCAAACACTGTCCTTTTGGGATTTCATGGAGGCTTCATTACATAGATATGACTGATGAATTCACTGTCCATTAGCTATTGATGCAACCTCCAGCCCCTCTCCCCTCTCCAGAAGTTGAAGCTGGGAGTGGATACTGAAAGTTCCAACCCTCTAACCCCTTACTTGGTTGATTTCTGGCAACCAGCCCTCCATCCTTGGCCTTTCCAAGAGTCACCTAATTAACAAAGGACACCTTTATCATTCTTGTCACAGGAAATTCCAAGGGTTTTAGGAGCTCTATGCCAGGAACAGGAAATATATATATATTTTTATTATAAATCATACTATCACAATATTTCAAAACAACCAATGTTGAAATGCTTCCAATAGAAGTACAGAAGGGTATGCTTATAGTGATGATTCAAGAGAATATTGCTAGACTGGCTGACTTCAGGAAAGAACCAGTGAGTATCCTAAGCCAGTGGTTCTTAAAGTGTGGCTCCTGGACAAGGAGTATGTGCAACACCTGGGAACTTGTTAGAAATGCAGATGCCCAAGTTCCCTCCCAGACCTATTGAATCAGAAACTCTTGGGGTGAAGACCCAATAATAACAAGCCCTCAGGTGATTCTCATGGAGCTAAAGTTTGAAAACCACTATTCTAAGCTACTATCTCAAGAAGAGTTTTAGAAATTATAAGAACATCGACTTAAACTCTTTCATGACACAAAGACACATAGTGTCCATGAAAAAGAGATTACTACATTAACAAAATGCGTCAGGTCAATTAAGTTGGTCTATTTCTCAGTAGCAGACAGGTTGTTATATATGAGATACATAAAGTATTTTACACACAGATGTACACACACACATATACATAATCAGATTTTTTTCTTAAATTGCTCTTAAGAGGTTGTCAAGGTCATGCTACTCAAAGTGTGATCCTTAGACCAAACAGCATTAGCATCATGTGGGAGTTTGTTAGAAATGCAGATTTCAGGCCCCATCCCTGACCTACTGAGTCAGAATCTGCATTTTAACTAGAAACCATGTGATTCTATTATAAAGTTTGAGGCCAATTATCTGATTTCATCATCTGCCCTGAAATTATCCAAAGATATATTTAGGATTTCACTTATCTTGAAAAAATATGATACCTTAGACCTAGAAATAAATCTAGAAATAAAACCATCATGATGATTTTCTAAGTCCTGCAAAATCTATAGTAAGAGTTAATTTTATTGAATTTCACTATGTTCTGGATATTTCATTACACAAATCAACTGATACAATCTTTGCACCACATTTTGGGTTAGAATTGATTATATTTTCTATTCCACAGATAAGAAATTGTGGCAAAAGGGGAGTGATTTGTTCAGTTACCTATCTTACAAATGGTAGAGAAATTATTTGAACCCGCACATGCTGGTGCTCTCTACGGCTGTGCTCGCTAAGAAGGAAATTAACATTTCCAAACATTTCATATGACTATTAGAGGCATTGCTGCTGATAGTGATTTTTAACCAAAATTCAAGAGTGGGGCTGAGGAGGAACGAGGTAGAAGAGGTCCTGTATATACCTTAGGTTTGAAATTTAATAAAGGCTAAATACATTGAATTATCCTTGAGGTCCCAAGCCTAAAGAAATATCCAGAATTCTAAGACTACAAATTAAACAGCGTAAAAACCAAAAGTTACAGAATTTACCATGAATCTAAATTTTGACATTGGATGGTAACTAAGTCATTCTAAAGAACTGGTTTACTTATTTTTATCATTCTTTTCATTGTTAACTTGTAACACACATGCCTGTTCTCTAAAGAATTCAAGAGTTTGCAAATAATGAAAAACAAGATCCTAAAGGAATCATTAATTTCTAAGAGGAAAAATATACACTTATAAGTGAGTATCTATGAATTTGATGGACTACAAATTCACTATGGAGCCACTCTAATCCAGAAAATACAAAATACTGAACTATTTAGAGGCTACGTTATAAATATGAATACATAGAAGAGAAATTCTGTTGAGTGTTCCTTGGAAAACCAAGAGACTTTTTTAGCACCTGGACTGAATTTGAAGGAAACTGGACCTGAATTAGAGTTTTGTGTAGAAACCAAAAAAAAGTCAGTGGTTTTGGCTAAGTGAAGTGATTTATTTAAAGCCAAAACTTAACATAAAGCTCCTGGAATACTACCTATGTGAATTGGCTATAAGAGAAGATGGTGTGTGTGTGTGTGTGTGTGTGTGTGTGTCTCCATATGTGAGAGAGACAGAGTGGGAGAGGGCTGGGGATATTTTTGCCATGGAAATATCTTCCATAATTCACTTAGCTTACTGTTTTATTTATAGTCTATAATCTTCCTTTCTCAGATAGACAGTGACGAGATGACAGTAAAATTAAGAATATATAAAAATGAGTTTGAGCCTTTATGAATCCATATTGCACAATCTTTAAATGACTTTGCTAAAAATAAGTGTAAAATTTTATGTAATTTAGAAAAAGATATATATATAACTATGTATTATGCTCCTCTGTACATATATGAGTGTGTTTAACGGACTTTCTATTAAAATGCTCACTAATGGAATCTTATTTTTAGATAGAGACCTTCACCGGGAACAGACATGAAATGCTGTAAGACAAGAGGAAATGCAGCCAAATAAAGAATCTATATACTGAATGCAGAAAAAAATGAGTAATATGGTCTTACTAGCAATCTTGATATTTAAGATGAAGCCTCAATAGACAGATAGTGGAAGGAAGGGCTTCAAAAAGGAAATTAAGTGGTAGAAAAGGTACTAGTTAGAAGGACTCTTTTCTTAAGTGTCTCAAAAGGCTATATACATTTTTAGGAGTTTCTTTATTAATATTCTTTATTAATATAAGCTACTTTTGCAAATTGCTGGGAGATAATCTTTTTTTTTATCTTTACTATTCATAGAGCTAATCGTATCACAGAGTTCGTTAAGAAAATATACACATTTAAGAGAAAAACTGTGTCAGGATCAATTGCTTATTTACCATGTTGACCCCATCTCAGGATCAACTGTAAAATAGTTACCTACTCCTCAGACTTTTTGAAAATAGGTCTATAAAGAGGAAAAGTGTTGGAAAATAGAAGGGGCTTGAAATGCTTTTATTCAAGTGAGCAGTAGCAGCCCGGTCTTGTTAATTCCTGATTTTTTTGGTCAAATGTCTGAATTGAAAATTCCAGCTTAAGTGGAAACATAAATGAGTGTGGCTGCTAAGAAGGAAGCTGTATTATTAGAAGAGTTCTAATCAGGGAAAGAAAAACAACAGTATTCAAAAGACAGTGCTGACAGTAGACATCCGTTCATTCATTCATTCATTCATGTGTTCATTCATTCATTAGCTATTTATTAAGTGGCTAATGTATGCCAACTGTGTTTTTAGGCACTTGGGGTAAAGCAGACCACCTTGAAAGCTGCATGATATTAGTCTTGCCTTTCTGAGCACAGACGTTTCTCATTCTCTGAGAGGTGTGAGCGAAAAAGAGGCTTTGGAACCTATGGCCAGTAACCAGGTTTTTCCCACATGTGGATTAGAGCAGTGGTTCCCAAACTCGGTTGAAAATCACAACCACCTGGGTCATTTTTTTTTTTTTT